>NC_056732.1:586726405-586973905 GCF_019279795.1 Protopterus annectens
TAAAATCCATTTACCATTAAACATAAATTTGTTTATTCTTTCATTCCATATAACCCATATAACATAAAATATTTTTTAACTATTCCTTTAAGATATTCTTTACTTCTGTTCTTATGATATCCACATTTAATCACATCCATGTTTATTTTATCCACTTATTTTATATCTTCAGAAAATCTTCTTTACATGAATTTCCCCAGATCTTTTTTACTCTTTTACATTTCAAGTGTTGTGTAGTTTCTTCTTCTTGACAATGTAAACATATTTTATCACTTTTTTCTTATATGGCATATTTCTTTTTACTTGCAATTTATGTATTACCAGTATCCACAAAAAATCTTGACATTCTACTTTCTAATTACACTACTTGCTTCTTATTTTTATAGCTTTATTTTTTCATCCGTTATAGTTTCCCATGGTTTTACATAGTAATGTTTTATCATTACATTTTTATACCACACTTTTCTATCTTTTTCTAGATCATCAATTTTTATTTTCCACAAAAATGTATTTTTTGTGGTAACATCTTATTTCTTCACTCATTCACTCTTTTTCTCTTTTACTCTTTTTTATCATACCCTAAAATTTATCATACCTTTATTTATACAATTTCACTAATGATCTCTCATATTTTTCATTTATCCAATTTAACAGTTTGTACAAATTTAATGACTCAGCATATACCACTGAGTTAATTAATTCTATATCTCTTTCTTCTTTATTTACATACAAAACTCCTTAACTTGTAATAAATGTGATGCATTCTATGTTGGGAAATCAGACAGAAAGTTAAAAAGTAGAATGCATGAGCATAATTATGACATTAGGAATAAAAAATAATGCTCTATATAGACACACACAAAAATGCCAAGAAGTCATTTTTTTTCTTTTTTGCCCTGGAAGTGGTACTTAAGGACATTAGGTGTGGTCCATGAGAAGCCCAACTTGAATATAAAGAACTTTTTTTGCAACTGATATTGGAGGCTACAAAGTTTGCAGGGCTTAATGATTCAGTTTCCTTTAAGCCAGTGTTGAAATTAAGGTCAGCAAATCTGTAATACCCACTTATTCCTAGTTCAAAACTTTTTTAGCCAATTTTTTAGATAATTTTTAGATTACCATATACTTTTTAGATAGCTTTTAGATAAACATATATTTTTAGGATTTTAATATGACAATGTATTTGCTTATATTTTATTGTGGGATTTTAATTATGAGTTACAGATGCAGATTTTAAGATGTCCACTAGATAATGCTATTTGATTCTTTTTGATATTATAATGATTGGAAATATATGTTTAAGAAAGTTTTTTATATAAACATATATATTTATACGTTTTACACTTTTTACATCATCTTCTAGGAATGATAATATTAATTAGTTTAGTAATTGAGTGTAGAATGTATTTAAATTCTATGTATTTTAAATGAAGAAAGTGTTACAAGGTTTTCTGCCAATGAAAGGTTCTAATTAATTAAGCAAGAAAGTATTTATATGGAGTTCCACTTTATGCATGCATTTTCATCAGAGGAAGTCTGATTGCAGATGAAAACGCTGTATGTTTGCTTAAGAAAAAGTTTATGTTTATGTATTCTGAGGCTCGAAGGGGTGATTTTATATATTTTTTATTTCTTATGCATGTGGAGTGCTAAATACATTTTAAACTACACCAAGAAGAGTTGTGGGCTTCTTCCAAGTATTTCCGGTGTTTTGGTTTGGCTTTTGCTGCTAGAGCACTTCAGCCCAGTTCATTGGTAATGTTGTTGTATTTTCTTGGGCTATGGAGGAAGCCTCGACTTTGGGTGAAGCTGGTCCAGTAAGAGGCGGAGATATGAATCAAATTGGTAACTTTATTGGCCAGCTGTTGCAGCTAATTGAGCTGCTCACTCCCACCCCAGCCAAATGATGTCAGGGTCATTGATGTGCATTCCAGGAAACCAGGAAATGTTTCAAAAGGGAGAACATGGCACAAGAAGAGCAGAAACGCTAACGGGAAGGCATTATAATGAAGCGAGCAACCAGAATGGCTCTAGAACTGTGTGTGATGGTTTTCCAGCTGTTTTTCATGAGAATTAAGTGAATTTGGAAGGACATGGATCTCAGGACAGTAATTTGAGTCAAATGGACTGTTTCAATAACAATAAAAGGTACAAAATCGACTTTAAAAGCCTGCTTAGTACTAAATACGGGTTTAATGATAAAGAACCTGTAACAGTAAGTACTGGGCAGGATGTGAATATTACTTATGTACATAATTTAGATTTATTGGATGCCTTGCTTTTTAAATATAAAAATTTAGAGATGGAAAATGCATATTTTACTGAATGTCTGAAACTTAAAATTCTGCCAAAAGATCTGAGAATTTTTAAGTATCCAAATAAGGTTAGAGAGGGGACAGACTTTCTTAAAGAACTTGTACAAATATTTGACAACTGTGGCTTTGAAATTCTCAAAGCCATTATTAGAGAGAATGAAAGGGAGATGGAAGTCATGTATGGGAATTTGGATGATGTTAACCATAAGATTATGAATGATCTACTGTTTACAGTAGAAAAGAAAAAAAACAAATATTTTGATATCTTAAGGAACACAGAGGTCAAAATTTAAAATGTTTATGTGAGGAAAAGTAAGAAAATTGACAGGGACATGAGGGAATACAGTAATAAAACTCATTACCCTAAACCTAAGGAGTACAACAGAACAAAGGATAGTAGGTTTGTGAATGGGAAAGAAAATGACAGTGGGACAATGTATAATGTGGAAGAAAATGAAATTAATGGACCCACATATGATTTGCAAGACCCTTTATGAAGGTCAGAAAGGATAAGGAATCGACCTTCAATACACTACAACTACAATATGGGGGGGGCAGGAGGTTTACCCACTGGAACAGACAGACTCCCTATCAGATTGTAACAATATAAAGTAAGATGGAAGTGTATTTAGTTTTAGGGGGTTTAACATCTACAATTATAGTAGCAAAGAAGTGAATGAGACTTATTTTAACTTATTATCAAAAGGTTTTAAGTTCATCCCTAAGAGTAAAGCCAATATTAGTAAAGTGCTAACTGATCTAAAATTATTTTTGAGAAAGAAAAATGTAGAACTCTTTTTTGGACAAGAATTAAATCAAAAAATGGATATAGAATTAAAAAGGAGAAGCAGTTTTAACCCACCACTACACCCACAATTAAAAAATGTTGAGGCCTTGATGGAAAAGGAATTAAGAACTGAAATAAATAAGCATATGATTGGCTTTAATTTATCAAGAGAAGAAAATATATTATTAGAGGAATTGAGTCAAGATAAAACAGTGAGAGTTATGAGGCCAGATAAGGGTGGAGGGGCTATCATTATTGATAATTTGATCTATGAGCAAAAATGATGGAGATTCTGGAGGATGCAACAAAATGCAGAAGGGTTTCCATAAATGAAATTAATATAGTGAATAAGAAAGTGGAATTAACATTGAAATATTTATTACTAGAAGGCACCATTGATGTGAATACTTATAACTTCCTACATGTAGAAAATCCCATGACTCCCACCATATCTGGAATCCCAAAAGTTCATAAGAATGTTCAAAACTCACCACTGAGATCCATTTTTGCCTCTGAGGGGTCAGGTACTGCCCCTTTGGCAAAGTTTTTAGATAAGAAATTAAAGAAAATGGCTATGAGTGGTCTTGGAATGGTCAAGAACTCATGGGACTTACTAAGAAATATTAAAGGGAGTATGTATGAGAACAGCATGAGTTTTATTGCAATAGATATAGTAGACTTATTTACTTCTATCCCACATATAGAAGGGATGAAATGGTTTGAAGAAGCCTTAGTGAAGTATGGCAAATTTAGCAATAAGGACTTTTATTTGATTTTAACTCTAATGGAAATTGTTTTAAAAAATAATTTCGTCCATTACGAAGGTGAATTCTTCCAGCAACAACAAGGTGTGGCAATAGGGGCTAGATGTGCCTCCACATATAAAATAATTTAAACAAAACCAAACAGCTCACACAGCAAGTCCAGGTTCTATCCAAAGGCACAGGACCCGAAGCCAAAGTTAGGAACACAAATTTTAATGAACCACGATACACCAATAAATCCAAGCGCTTTCACCCAACTCCTGCCAGGCTTTTTCAAGGAATGAGTACAAACCATAGTGCCATTTCTCATTTATATAACAAGTTAATTAATCACCTGACTAATAAATTGAATTCAATTAAATAAAATTCAAATGTTTAAATTAAAACCATGACTGTCAAAATGCAATCTATGCATAGGTAAACATTAATACATCAGCAATTTCAAGTGCTATAACAAAACATAAGTTAAAATCAATACTATAATATCAGATAATAATGTGATATAATAAATATGTAAACACCATAATGCACATTCAAAACTTTGCTTTCCTGAGCTTCAAAACACATCCTATGTTAATACTATCATTTAACCCAGGAGAGCTAGTGGTATCTAATCTCAACTGCCAAAAAAGTTCACGAAACTCTAAACGAGTCTCCCAGCTTCCCCCTCTTACCTCTGGGGTGATTTGTTCTAGCACCATAAACTTTAAGTTCATTTTCTCACATTTTTGAGAGTGTTTAAAGAATGCATTAGACTCCTTACTTCTAGAAATGTCATAGAAGTGTTCATACACCCTTTTCCTTAAAGAGCTCTCCATTTTACCAACATAAAAACTTAAACAATAGGTGCAAACTCCTAAGTATACCACCCCCTTGGTTCCACAATTGTAGTGTTTATTAGTTCTCACTGTAAAATTTCTATGTGGTAAATGGAAGGTAGTGTGATTTAACATGGCAAAACATTGATTGCAACTACCACATTTATATGTACCCTACTTCATGTTATTGCTAATATTACATTTCCCCTTTTTTCAAAAAGTTCCTCTAAATTAATACCCCTCTTTCTAATAAAATGTGGCTGCTTTGGAAATAAATGTTTCATTTCCTCATTGACCCCCAAAATGGGCCAGTATTTAAGAATAATAGATTCCACCTTATGTGAATTACTTGAAAAAGTGTGCAGACATTTATTTCCAGTCTCAATGTCTTTCTTAAGTTCACTTTTCTCTTGTAATTTACCTAATCTCAATAATGCTGGATATTTGGACTCCCTGTTTTTAAAAATTTCCTGGGTAATGGCATCAATCAAAAGTTCAGGATAGTCTTTCTCTAAAAATAATTTTTTAATAGTCTCAACTTCAAGGCTAAAATTTTCCAGTGAGCTACATATTCTTGAAGCTCTAATGAGCTGCCCTTTAATAATAGCCTTTTTGTGATAAAAAAGGTGCCCACTTTGAAATGTAAATAAGAATTAGAGAACATGGGCTTCCTATATATTCTTGAAAGGAATCTGGAATTAGTGTAATCCTTTGAGAGTGTGATGTCCAAATAATTCAATTAATTTAGATCAATGGAATAGGTAAATTTCAAAAAATAAGTGCTAGAGTTAATATATTCCATAAATCCCTTAAAATCATCTTCTGTACCTTCCCATAAAATACATATATCATCTAAAAACCTTCTATAAAATCTAATGAACCTATTCCAGGGAGTCCGCAACACAAACTTTTGTTCCCAATAGTAGAGCACAAGGTTGGCATACATTGTTGCACAAGGACTCCCCATAGCAACACCCTTTCTTTGTCTGAAAAATTCACCATTAAAAAGAATAAAGTTGTTCTCCAATATTATCTCTATAAATTCTATCACTAAATTGATTGTTCTACTGTCAAGACCTGACGGAGAAACCAAAATTTCTCTTAACCATTCCAGTCCTATACTATGTGGGATACTGGGGAATAATTCTACTACATCTATGGTTACCATAAGCATGTGCGTAATGAAGCAAGCTTGATCTATACTTCTCAAACAATCCCAAGAATCCTTGCAGATGTGTTCAATAGTAGATATATATTTTTTAAGTTTAGCATCAATAAATTTAGCTAAAGGTTCCGTGATGCCCCCCGCACCAGCCACAATCAGTCTAAATTTGAGGGGATCTAATCCCTTATGTGTCTTTGGAATTCCGAAGATGACCAGAACCTTAGGCTTGTCTACTAAAAGAAAATTGTAAAGATTCTCATTAATTACCCCTTGCAATAAATGGTCAAACAGCTGATAGCTAATCTTAGAATATGCAATATTAATTTCGTTTTTTGATACAATTTCATACTACTCAGCATCTTGCAACATTTCATGTAAATAAGCTTCATAATCAACTTTATACATTAATACAACCCCCCCTCCCTTATCTGGTTTCATAATCCTGCAGCCTTCTTTTTTCAACAAGTCAATCAGCTCTAGTTCTGCTTGCACTAAATTATTAAAACCAGCCTTGTATGTCTTACCTTGCATTTCCCTTATCTCTTTTTCTACCAATTCTGAAAATACATTTAAAACAGGATGGACCGGAGGGTTAAATGTGCTTGACCTAACAAGAGTGGAATCATTTTTAGGTTTCCCCTTAAAAAATAACTGAAGGTTCATTTGTCGAACGAACAATTTCAAATCCAAAATTGCTTCTACTGTATTAGATACCTTTGAGGGGACAAAATGTAAGCCTTTTGAAAAAAGACTAAAAAAAGCCTGTGTAGGGATCAAATCTGTGTAATTAAAGATAGAAAAATTATCTCTTCTAAAAGTAATTTGTCTGTTAGTGTACAATTCTGTTACTATGGGAGTTAGTTCTTCATCTGTAATCAGTTGCGATGGCCTGTCCATGCCAATTGCTGCCGTCTCAATACTCTCCCCCCTCTGTTGGGGGGGTGTTGAAAATCCTGAACCGAGTTCTTCCTACCTCTTTCAGCAAGCTTCTCGCTTCTT
This sequence comes from Protopterus annectens, assembly GCF_019279795.1. NCBI lineage: Eukaryota > Metazoa > Chordata > Ceratodontiformes > Protopteridae > Protopterus > Protopterus annectens. The sequence continues at coordinate 586,733,254 of NC_056732.1, forward strand.
CTGGGTGGTTCTGTGACATTGTTAACGTAATTATCACTTCTGGGTACCTGCTCTACCCTATTAGACTCTGCATTTGTGGTATCCTGCATCCATCTACCCCTGCTTGGATTAGGGTAGGCCTTACCATCCCTATAATCTAACAAATCCCTTTCTAACTTCTTAATTTTACGATTTAAACTTTTATTGCAAAACTGATCCACTTCAACAAACGCATTTTCATAATCTCTTTTAACACTAAAAAAACTTCTGTCATTAACAACTTTGTCGTTTAAAACATTTAAATCTTTGAGTAACATTTCAGTTTGATTCTCATACTCTAAAATCATTACATTTAACATTTCAAGCCCAACATTATCAAATATTGCACATAATTTATCATAAAAAACTGTTCCAGGCTGGGCATTGTTAGGGAATTTATAGAAACGCAATCCTTTTGGAATGCGTTTCACACAAATACATTCCCTTAAATAGTCAATCTCCAGCTGCTTGTTTTTTAATGTGTATACCTTGTCTTTAAAAATGTTAAAACTTCCTTCAACCCCTTCGTTGAAGGCATTGGTTACAGTACCTTGTTGAAAAAAGAAATGCTTGCCAGTCCATGCATTAAAGCTAAAGTCCTTCTTTCCCTTGTCTGGACCAGTTCCTTGCACATTTTCAGGTTTTCCTAAACCTGTCGCAACGGTGCTACCACGATTCACGTTATCGGCAGCCTCCCCATTTAAAATGAAACCGGAAGTTCCTCCAGAACACTCGTTGCGCTTATTGCGTGTTTCTGCTACAAGAAGTTGATTGCACTGTAACCCAGAGTCAACGTCTTGGTTTCATGCATTAATAGAGTTCGATAACTGGGTAAGAAGAGTCATCATCTGATTAAACTCAGCTCTAGTAACCGGGCTGTCATCCGTAGCCTCCTTAAATATATTAGGTGTGTTATTCAAACTCATCTGCTCCGTTCCTTCAGCCACTGGAATGTCAAATCCGACCAAGAAAATAATTTAAACAAAACCAAACAGCTCACACAGCAAGTCCAAGTTATATCCAAAGGCACAGGACCCGAAGCCAAAGTTAGGAACACAAATTTTAATGAACCACAATACACCAATAAATCCAAGCACTTTCACCTAGCTCCTGCCAGGCTTTTTCAAGGAATGAGTACAAACCATAGTGTCATTTTTCATTTATATAACAAGATAATTAATCACCTGACTAATAAATTGAATTCAATTAAATAAAATTCAAATGTTTAAATTAAAACCATGAAACTGTCAAAATGCAATCTATGCATAGGTAAACATTAATACATTAGCAATTTCAAGTGCTATAACAAAACATAAGTTAAAATCAGTACTATAATATCAGATAATAATGTGAATGATATGTGAAAAAATTAAATGATAGTATTAACATAGGATGTGTTTTGAAGCTCAGGAAAGCAAAGCTTTGAATGAGCATTATGGTGTGTACATATTTATTATATCACATTATTATCTGATATTATAGTATTGATTTTAACTTATGTTTTGTTATAGCACTTGAAATTGCTGATGTATTAATGTTTACCTATGCATAGATTGCATTTTGACAGTTTCATGGTTTTAATTTAAACATTTGAATTTTATTTAATTGAATTCAATTTATTAGTCAGGTGATTAATTAACTTGTTATATAAATGAGAAATGACACTATGGTTTGTACTCATTCCTTGAAAAAGCCTGGCAGGAGCTGGGTCAAAGCGCTTGGATTTATTGGAGTATCGTGGTTCACTAAAATTTGTGTTGCTAACTTTGGCTTCAGGTCCTGTGCCTTTGGATATAACTTGTGCCTCCACATATGCTAATATTATTCTTTCATTCTGGGAGGAGAAATTCATTTTAAGGTCCAGGTATGTTAATTGTTGGAAATTGTACAAAAGATACCTGGACGATATGTGTTTTTATGGATTGACACTGAAGAAAAATTGTCAGAATTTGTTAAATGTATATCAGACTCTAGTGATTTTTTTTTAAATTTACATACAAAATTGATATAAATCAGCTTGAATATTTAGATATTTCTATCTTGAAGCAGGATGGTAGCTTTAGTTCCAAAGTATATAGAAAAGAGACATTCTCAAATTCTTATTTAGCTTTTGATAGTGCACACCCCTTCTAGCAGAAAAAATGAATAATAAAGGGATAATACGTAAGGGGGAGTAGGATGACATCAAAGGACATTGACTCTGAGAATGAATATAAGAAATTATTTGATATGTTTTATGAAAGAGGCTACCCAGTGGATTTGATTAAGAAAGTGGAAGAGGAAATAAGAAAGGAAAGGAAAAGGAAATTCAAGCTTATTTTAGGTGAGGGTATTCCCACAAGGGAAGAAAATGAGCAAGACCTGTTAAACAAGGTCAATGGAGAATTGGTTAGTAATTCTGTAACAGATTTTAATGGTGATTCAAATACAATTAGTGTATTATTGGGAAAGAATAGGCTTGGTTTAGTGCCACATCGGACCTGGATATTATTTTTAACTAACCATTTAAATGTACCTGTTGTAAGGGTAGAAGTATTAAAAATATCTTGGAAAAAACAAAAATGATTTTATAACTCACTAAAAAGATAAAGTGGGTACGTTTAAATGTGGACGCTGCTCACAATGTTCATGGATGAAAAAAAACAGATACAGTGTACCTTGAGAGTAGGGTAGGTTAATAGTGAGTAAATGTTTTGCAAATTGTGAAGCAAGTGGCATAGTATATTTAGTAACTTGTAATAAATTTGATGCATTCTATGTAGAGAAATCAGAGAGAAAGTTAAAAAGAGTAGAATGTATGAGCATAATTATGACATTAGGAATAAATGTAAAAATAATGCTCTATATAGACACGCTTGAGTAGTGTTCCCAGTCTATATTAGGGTAGTTGAAGTCACCTAGTATGATGGTGTTTGGAGATACATTTATGCCCTCGGGCAGATAGCCTAGTATGAACCTATGAACCTATGAACAACAATGCCAAGGAGCAATTTTTTTCTTTTTTGTCCTGGAAGTGGTACTTAAGGACATTAGGGGTGGTCCATGGGAAGCCCGACTTGAATATAAAGAACTTTTTTGCAACTGACATTGGAAGCTACAAAGTTTTCAGGGCTTAATGATTCAGTTTCCCTTAAGCCAGCGTTGAAATTAAGGTCAGCAAAACTGTAATACCCACTTATTCTTAGTTCAAATCTTTTTTAGACAATTTTTAAGATAATTTTTAGATTATCATATACTTTTTTAGATAGCTTTTAGATAAATATATATTTTTAGGATTTTTAATATGACAGTGTATTTGCTTGTATTTTATTGTGGGATTTTAATTATGAATTACAGACGCAATTTTTAAGACGTCCACTAGATGATGTTATTTGATTCCTTTTGATATTATAATGACTGGATATATATTTTTAGGCAAGTATTTTTTATAAACATATACATTTACACTTTTTACATGATCTTTTAGGAATGATAATATTAATTAGTTTAGTAATTGAGTGTCGATTGTATTTGAATTCTATGTATTTTAAATGAAGTGTCACAAGGTTTTCTGCCAATGAAACATTCCAATTAATTAAGCAAGAAAGTATTTATATGGAGTTCCATTTTATGTATGCATTTTCATCTGAGGAAGTCTGATTGCAGACGAAAATGCTGTATGTTTGCTTAAGAAAGCATTTATGTTTATGTATTCTGAGACCCGAAGGGGTGATTTTTAAGCAATAACCCATGCCTTGGTGTGGGTAATGCTGGATATACCCACGATTGGTGTGGTTTGGTCACGAGGGCGAAGCCTGAGAGACCAAAGGCAACCGTGAGTAAATCCAGCATTACCCACACCCAGAAGTGGGTAATTGCTATTATGGAATGACATTATTTAAGAACAAAATACTTAACTTTTCTTAAATAATGGCATTGTATAATGCTTCCTTGCTGTCCTTCCGTGGCTCATAGAGATCCTCTTCCTATTTCTGATGTACTGGGCATGCATATGGGACTTGCATCCCCACGCATACCCAGTACATCACTGCTTCAAAAAGTAAGCAACGGAGAAAAGAAGATCTCCATTGCTCTATTTTGTTCCTTTTCCTTTTTTTAAATAAAAAAAAAATAGTTTGGGACAATTTAGAGGTAGGATAGCTGCAATTCTGACTCTTCAAGTACGAGAAAGACAGTGTGAAGAAAATACAAGGGGAATCAGGTACGATAACACGTACCTGATTCCCCTTGTATTTTCTTCAAGATGTCTTTCTCATATCTGTGGAGTCGGGAATACAGCTTTATTTATTTTTTTAATAAAAAGTTTAAAACTTGGACAATATACCAACGGAAAAAAAGTCCGGGCGACCGGACCTTTTCCTTTGGTATATTGTTGGATTTACAATGGGCACGCTGGCCAATCAGCGTGTATGTTTTGGAATATTAATGGGGTGTCATTGTATAATATATATTTTTTATTTTTTATGTGTGTGGAGTGCTAAATAAATTTTAAACTACATCAAGGAGAGTCGTGAGCTTCTTCCAAGTGCTTTGGGTGTTTTGGTTTGGTTTTTGTGGTAACATCTTATTTCTTCACTCATTCACTCTTTTACTCTTTTTTTAATCATACCCTAAAATTTATCATACTTTTATTTATACAATTTCACTAATGATCTCTCATATTTTTCATTTATCCACTTTAACAGTTTGTTCAAATTTAATGAAGCAGCATATACCACTGAGTTAATTAATCCTAAATCTCTTTCTTCTTTACATACAAAACTCCTCTTTTTAATGGGTTTAATCTAGAAAGCGATATAAATGAAAAAAGTTACTTGCAATAATTTATTTTCATATATTGTTGTTAACATAAATACACTTCCTATGTATGCTACAGTATTTTCCCATTAGTCCTGAATTTATCAAATAAGCCTATTTATGAATGAGAATGTATAAGTTTTCCAGAAAAGACAAGCTTGTTTTATTACTTCTATTGTTTTTCCCCACTGAATTCTACTTACATCCTTATTCCCAAAGTTTATACCTAACACAGAAGTTTCATTAATTGTAAAATATATACCCTTGATCTTTACTACATCACCTAAACCTTTACTTTTCTCTTTATTGAATGCAATCCCTATCATCTCCAGACACTCATTTGTGAAAATTATTACTTATTTTATCCATTTTTTTTTTTTACAATTATTATTATGTCATCTGTGACTTCCACGGTAGTACAGGGGTAGTGTTGTTGCCTCACAGCAAGAGGTTCTCCCGTTCGATTCTCGGCTTGGGTTGGGAGTGCCTTCTGTGTGGAGTCTGCATGTCCTCCCTGTGGTTGAGTGGGCGTTCGAAAGACATGCGTTGAATGGGTATGCCTTTGTTGAAGGTTGGGCATCGGGCTGGCAACTCAACACCATAAAAACCAACTGCCAGTCATTAGCGGACCGGAGCTCCATTGTGGCGACCCCCTAACCAGGAAAAGCCGAAAGACAAACAACAAACATTATAATGTCATCTGTATATATTAACAGAACTGGAATTCTTAACACTGCAGGTGGTATATACCCTGCCTTCTTCATTTTGTAATTTATTTCACATACTACCACATTCATAGCTAATGCAAATCGTATACAACTCATTGGAAAACCCTGTCGTATACCGCTCTTTATATGTACCCCTTGGCTTAACTAGACATTTTCAAGTATTTTAACTTTATCATTACTATATGCTGACACAGGTCTATGTCTAATAATCAAAAGCTGAATTATCTGAAGATGACTTTACCAAGACAGCAACACCAAACCATTACTTTACCAAAATGGTCACACTACCGAATTTTTTAACAGGGTAAGTATAACTAAATATACCAACTCTGGGATCACACTACAGTGGGGAAAAGGACAAATTTCCTTATATTGGCCAAGTAGAGTGATATGTAATGCATCAATAAAAAGTGAGGAAAAACTTTTTTATCTATACTCTTTCAAAAGAAATTCAATTTAACTTAATCAACTGTCAACTCAAAATCAAACATCACTGTGGCAATGGTTCTGGGACTCCCTGTTATCCCTACACGTAAAGTCCTCAAATGATTTGCACTAGATCTTTTGTCCACAAGCCCATCTGGGAAGGAAAGATTAGTGAAGGAGAAACCCCTTTAATGTATTTGCTAGCGGTCTGGCATAAATATTAAGACTGATGTTCATTAGTGGTATGGGGTGATAATTGGATACTCTGACATGACCCTTCCTTGATTTTGGAAGTACTCTGATTATAGATAACAAAGGCAAATTATTAGCCATACCTTGACTAATAAAACCTTCAATGAAGGTATTCAGTGGGGTAGACAGCTCTGGCAACAAGGTATGATACAATTAGACATTGAAGTTGTCCATTCTGTTATAGTCATAAATAAATAATATTAAGAATTTACCTTATATGCCTTTAATCAGGAACAACATTTCAGGATGTGCAAACAGAAATGTTATTCTTACAGTTCTGGGGGGCAGTCTTCATAGCCCTCGATGAAGCATTCTCAATTTACATAGAAAAACTGTATTGTTATACATTTTCTTATCTAACCTGGTCATGTGGCCTCATTATGTTACACTTATTCTGACAAATGACAAGCTTTGCAAATGTCCTCATCCCTCATGATTTTCACCTAAGACTTCACATGAACACCTTTCTATTCATGATCCACCTGCTTTCAAGGGGTCTTGTTTCTGACCTTGGATGTATCAAACCTGCCCTAGCAACAACGCACTCCTAGCCAGTTGGAGTCAGGCTAACAAATTCCTTTTGTAGTAACTACATGCCTCGACTTCATGCAACATGTACTATTCTCTCTTATTACATGCTAAAAGAATGCAGTTTAAGAAACAGCAATACTGTGGCTTATGAAGCTGTATTATTTCCAGCCCTGCATACAAATTATATTTGCTTCTTAACAATCGTATTATAGCATCATTATTAAACTGAAATTAATATACATTTTAAAAAGCTGGTCTTGTCCCATAACAGTTTTCTCCCGCTGATACTATCAGTGTCATAACATGGGTCTACTTGATATGGTCGACATTTCACAATGTCGAAATTCATATTGCCGGGACCATATGATCGACATTTGAAATGATGATCATACAAGTAGAACATAAAAAACAAAAAAAAAACTTACCTTAATGCTGCTAGCAGGGGGGCTTCATTCCCCACACCACCTGGAACTTAAATATATCAACTCTGAGATCGCACTACAGTACAGAAGTTGAAATCTTTCCATTCCGCACTGTAGGGAGATACCGGTTCCCCATGGTCGACATTTAAAATGTCGATCGTATGGTCTCAGTCATATGAATGTCGACATTGTGAAATGTTGACCATTTGAAGGGGACCCCATAACATACATATAATTATATTTTTTTATTTTTCTTAACTTGATAAAATACACCTCTGCATCATAATATTCATTATTAATTTTTGTCAAAATAGAACAGTCATTGATTTGTGCATGCAGTGGCATTTCATGTGCAGGTGAGGTTAAACATGTTGTAATCACAGCCTTTAGAATGGAAAATGCCATAATGATTACAAATATAATAAAAAGTACAATGACAATACCCTGGATTATGCTAGTTCCCAGCTTACCAAAAATAATGCCCAACCATCCAAAAAGTGTCCAATTTCTGGATGTGCTGTCCAAATCTTTGGCCCTTTGTTAAATGAAATTTGCCAGTTTTTTCTGTTCATGATGATAGTCACTAATATATGAACAGCAACAACTCTCTATGAGGGAATATGACCCCCCCCCCCTTTTGCAGCAAGCATTATATCAAGTGCCATTCGATTTTGTAACACCACAGTTTGCAGTTCAGTCATTTTTTTGATTTGCCATCCTAATGGGATATGAAGTTTCATTGGCCACCTCCTGTAGAATTTGAGCAAACATAGAGATTTTAAGCATTGTCCTTTGCACTCCATACCCAGGATTAAAAATTGAAAATACTTGCTCTGCCCAGTGGATTGCTCACTTATTTTTCAGTCTACCTGCTGGTGGGTGTTCGAAATGTTGAATAGCAGGAGTGATATAGCCTACAAAGCAACATCCGAACCAGTTTGTAGGCAACCAGGGGTAGGTGCGATCACCATAGATGTAGTAATGGTCACTTATCATGTTCATGCCACACCCCCAGTCATAGCATTTTAAGTGCAAAGAGTTTAACAGACTTTCATGCCTGGTGTTATTACATGCTTTTTCCTACTGGTACAGTCCCATTTCTGGCATAACATGTGTCTCCATGATGTGTGTGGTTGTAAGTTGAAGAGACACATCCTTTGAAAACAGGTTAAGCTAATGTCATTAAGGTCCTTTTTAAATGACACCTATGATGCAGGGAAAGGAATCATAGGAATCCCTGCCTTAGAATAATGAGGTATATGCAAACATATTCAGCAGTTTTTTCTTGAACAGTTTGTAGAAGGGAACAGCAGCAGAAGCAATGCAAAAGTACCTGCTGTCATTGAATTCATCATGGACTGCTACTGAAGTTGATCTTCTCATTGGGCAGATGATTTATCTGTCACACCTTGATCTCCCTCTGTTGGCTGCGATGATTCGTCTGGGGTCCCCACATGACAGGTCTTCTTGCAATGAGACAAATGGATCCATGTTGGTAGTCCTGCACAGCGAACTGCAGACAAAGTCATTAGCAGGACCTGAAAAAGCACCTTCTACCTCAAACTTAGGCAGTTTTTCCTCTGGAAAATTTTTTATATAGACCCAATCAGCCGGTTGTTGATGACAGGGTTGCTCAGGAGTCTTTGGTAACACTGCTTTTACTGTTTGATGATATTGCTGCAAAATTTTGAGGAGTCTCCTACAATAACAAATCAGAGCATCATCTGACAAAGTTAAATCAGCATTTTCCACTGGAGGGGTAGCTGGAAGGGCCATGGGTCTTATAGACTCAATTTTCTGGTGGCATTCAGTGAGGACCTCATACTCATTAATGCTAAGGGAAGGGCTTTGGGCCACTTTAAGTGGGATTCAGCACAAATCTTTGAAATTTTATTTTTAAGGGCCCTGTTTACCCTTTCCACTAATCCAGATGACTGGTGATGGTTGGGACAGTGAAGACTCAACTTAGTATTAAAAACTTTACATAACTCTTTAAACAGATTATTAAAATGAGTTCCCTGGTCACTGTTAACAATGCTGGGTATACCAAATCTCAGTATATAATCAGATATTTTTTTTAATAACTGTGACTGCATCAGCTGTGTGACATGGGTACATTTTTTACCCATGCTGAGAACATATACAGTACCACCAAAATAAGCTGTAAATTATTAGTTCTTAGGCATCTGTATGAAATCCAGGTGTATGTTAACAAAAGGTCCCCAGGGTGGAGGTAAACATGCAGATTTGCTGTTGGCATGTTTGTTTATGTTATATTCCAAACAAATACTACAATTTTGTAAATACTGAAGTATCAAAGAGGAGACATGAGGGGCATAACAACGTCTGGTAATTTGATTAAATAAAGCTGTCTTACCTGTACGGGCCGGTAGATGATATGCCCTTACTAGGTAAGGTAGCAAAGAGGCAGGGGCCACTAGTCGGCCATCCAGATGTCCCCATATGCCATCAGAGGATTTTCTGCATCCATCCTTGAGCCACCTCAGAACTTCTCCCTGTAATGCTTCAGCTTGAAAGGCTGATAACTTTTTAAAATCAAACATCATTACTGTTGGAGCTTGTCATAGTTACATGCACAGATCTTTACAACAATCTTCTACTGCTTGATTAGCAGCTTGGTCTGCCAAATTATTGCCCTTTGTTACAACATCAATGCCCTTTTGATGGGCACAACATTTGATTACAGACAAAAGTGCATTTAACAATGATTTTCTGTACCCTGAATTTTTAATTTGATTTCCTGAAAGGGTCAAAAACACTCTCTCTCACCAAAGTTGCCCAAAATCATGTACCACCCTGAAAGCATAACGGCTGTAGTTGCTGGTTTAGCTTGTTCATTTGGGTCTGGTATTTCTAAATGTTCAGCAAACACTGCTAAGATGATTCAAATAATCTGCAAAGGCTTTCTCTTTATTTTGCCTACATACCTGACACACTTTTGTAATTTAACAATGCTATCCTTTATCTATTAGTGCATTTCCTGGGGGAGTGAAATTTGTTATTTTAGCCTTTTTAAGTAGCGGTGTTCTTATTTCATTTGAAGTAACTTCCTGAAGCAGCTGGTTTAAATCTGTCAAAGTAGGGTTGTAATAGTTTTTTTTAACTCCTCCTTAAACCTTCATAGATTTTTTTTTCTCTTCTTTCAGTTAGAAAACATTTAGACATAGTATACAAATCAGCATTAGCCCTCCCCCCATTTTTTTAAGGTGCCAAACAAATCTGCAGAGGCAATAGCCTCTTGTCCTACCCTGTCATATGAGCTCTTGTGATGAGAGACAGGAGTGTCAAACACTAGTGCTTCTGTTGGAAAGGTAGACACTTGTTGAGAATGATAGAAAGAAGAATGAAAAAAAAAAACCCTTTAACTGCAGATGCCTGTTTTAGAGATGAGAGTTGAACATGAGAACTAAGTTTAGATGTAACAGTACCATGCTGACCTTGTGTTCAAAAGTGCAGAGGTCTGAGAAACAGCAGAATCTTGTACAGGGGCCCCCATACCAGTACATATGGGGGTGGGGTGCAGTAGCTACTGCAGGATTATCATCCTCTTTAAAAGTTGCTGCTTTTTGGCCGTCCTCAGTTTGTTTCAAACCTGCTAAGACAGGATAAAGGGATCCCTTTTTACTGATCTGTACTGCCTTTTTAACCTCTTTTACTTGTTGAAACAATTTCTTATTAACATCCTGCAACCCTCTTAATGCTGACTCCTTTTTCTTTTTAAGTGCGTCACCAAGAATAAAATGCTGTCATTTGTTCCCCAATTACTTTGCTTTGCTTTTTTTTTTTCAAAATACCTTTCAATGTCAGCAATTTAGTATTATCATAAGTTCCATTTAATGGAAATAACCCACCAGCACAATTCTGAGTAAGCTAAAACCAGTCATGCAAATATTTACAACTTTCCTTCCCATAGTTAAAATACATAAAACATGCAGGTGTTCCCTTTTCAGGGATTTGATCTTGCTTGTTTATCTTTGCTCCCATTTTTCTTATTCTATAAATCAGTAGCAATAAAAATGTTAGGCTTACCTTACAACTCTTGGATCCTGGCAGTTCCAAAGACAGAAAATAACTCTAGTAATCCACACACCATACCGGGAGGAAAAGGTAGGAAGTCTGTTGGCATGCAGCAACAAAGGAGAGGTTTTGAACAGCCTTTTCCCACAGCACCCCCTTGCTTTCGTCCCTGCACAAGCTCAAAAGTTACAGCTCCAGCAATGAGGTCGGGATAACAGGGAGGATAGGTACTGTGTCCAGAACTGCCCATTCTTTCGGACCCTCTGAGGGTACTTTCACACAATCACACTGTTGAGTCCCAGTGTGCTTTTAGGCTCATGAATTTATTTTAACAACGCATACCTCTACATCCTATCATGTGGTAGGCTCATGATTTTGTTTTAACAGAATATAGTCTATGTCCCAATCATGCTGTGGGCTCTTGAACATGTTGTATAACATATGTCCCAATCATGCGGTGGGTTCATGAACTTGTTTTAACTTTATCTTTAGCTTTTAACTTTTTCAGTTCTTTCTCTCATACATTCATACATTGACAGAATAAAAACATCTCTCATACTTCTTACCTTTCAATCCTGAGGGTACTGCCCTCAACACAAGGCACCTCCTTGTGTTAATCTGTCCTTTACTGTAGGTGCACATACATTTACTTTACTCATTTGCTGTGGGGTCCTCCCACTATTTCTTGTATACCTTACAAACAACTCAGTCAAACAAAAACACAGTCATGCACTTATACTACAGACACAGTCATGCACTTATATTTTGCTAAAACTGTCTGAAAAAGAAAGAAGAAAAAACACAAACCAGCCCTTTCCCTTACAAAACAATTTCACTGCCAAGGCTAATATGTTTGCACACCCTGAATAGCTGCACATCTGTGTCTCTGACTATTCCATGCAAAGCAGTGTGGAATTCACAGAAAATCTGTGATGGACCCTATTCCAGAACTGCCCTGCAGCAATACCAAAGTTCATATCCAGAGAACGGCACCAAATTGTTATGGTCATAAATAAATAACATTAAGAATTTACCTTATGTGCCTTTAGTTAGGAACAACAATTCAGGATGTGCAAACAGAAATTTTATTCTTACAGCGCTGGGAGTCAGTCTTTATAGCTCTTGATGAATCATTCTCACTTTACATAGAGAAACTGTATTTTTATACATTTTCTTATCTGACCTGGTCATGCAGCCTCATTATGTTACAGTTATTATGACAAATGAAAACTTTGCAAATGTCTTCATCCCTCGTGATTTTCGGCTCGGACTTCACATGAGCACCTTTCTATATGTGCCCCACCTGCTTTCAAGGGGTATTGTTTCTGACCTTGGATGTTTCAAACCTGCCCTAGCAACAATGCACTCCTAGCCTGTTGGAATCAGGCTAACAAATTCCTTTTGTAGTAACTACATGCCCCGATGTCATGCAACATGTACTATTCTCACTTATTACATACTAAAATAATGCAGTTTAACAAACTGCAATACTGTGGCTTATGAAGCTGTATTTTTCCCAGCCCTGCATACAAATTGTATTTGCTTCTTAACAATCATATTATAGCATCATTAATAAACTGAAATTAATATACATTTAATAAGCTGGCCTTGTCCCATAACAATTCCAGGGGTCACCCTTTCAGTATGTTGACCAATACATACTGGACTTCAATCACAGGTAAAATATGTGACAGAAGGCAGCATTGCTCATTAGTAAGCCCCTTTAAATGCCATGACTTGCTTCCTATCTTGTAACTTTTGTTAATAGTCTGTTTGCAATTTTTTAATTCTTATAAATTGTAATTATGAATTCTTTAATTCATAATTACCCTATGGCAGTGGTACATCTTCCTGGATACCTTTGACTAAATTACAGTAATAACCCTTTTCCTGATATGCTTAAGGGTATTAATGAGAATGACATACAGAGCTACTTGGCAGTGTTCCAAAGCCTGCATAGACTTTACTGACTAAAAGGAGTACTGGCACTCAGCAGCAACCGCTATCTAGTAACAAGATGGTCTCTTTTGTTGTTTGTCCCTTATGTTAATTTGTTTAAGATATGATTGTTGCTGTCTTCTATTTATCCAGTATGAGGACTCTATGGAGGCTGATATTGAATAGCCTTTGTTTGGGGTCTAATGAGTCCTCTTTCAGGCTGGTCAGTAAACAGTCTGGTGTGTTATTTGGTCAATAAAATTAGTGTTCTTGTCCTTGGATAGTGCTTTTAAGACAGTCTTGGGAGATTTTGGATGGGGAGTATAGATATTGGCATGTGTTCTGGGAATATAGGAGGAGATAGGGGGATAAAGTTTTAGCTAAACTTATCTAACAGTAGACTGGCTACGTCTTCTAGGTCTGAGTATGTGATATCATCTTCTATTAACTCTGTGCAGTGCTGGGAATTGTTTCTGAGGTTCCTAACATAATTAAACAAGACTATATCATTATCCTTTGCGTGGGTGGCTACTTTTACCTCATATCTGGCTTCTTCCCAATGTGCTATGTAGTATGTTTTTGAATTACATTAGGTAGCCAATATCCTTTTTGCACGGCCCATTATACCACTGCTTTGCATGTTTTTCAGTTTGTGAATGGCATGCTGAATGCAACTCGTTAATGCTGCATGTCACAGAATTGCATTAGGAGCCACTTCCATAGCATACCACACCTGTGCAGGGCAGCCACATGTTTTGGCTACTTTCCATGTTGTGTTGTGGACGCTGCTGTACTAGGTTCCTGGTGTCCTCTACCTCCATCTATTAATCTGTGTAAGATGTGTCAGATCTGGTAGTCTTGAAGCAATGGTACCTTACTTAGGGAAACCCTCCACAATGCTTCCCCATATCTTTCAGATTAAATGCCCTGATGTTGAAGTTTGGTCACTCATGCTTTACTCTCTGCCATGCATGAGTGAACCCGAGAGTAACTTCCACCCAGATATGGCATGTTATATAATTTATGACAAGCAAGTAGTTTAGAGGCAGCAAGCAAATCTTGCTGCCTTATTTGTTTTAACCAAACTTACCTGGTTTGAATATCTACTTTTTCTCCCTCTAACCTTCTTAGACTATATATTTAAAATAATACACCAACCAAGCATTGCATTGCTTACTCATACCGTTTATTTATTAAAAATAAATATCCTGCAATGTTAGTGTACATGTATTTCTATGGTAACACCTAAAGACTTGTGTCTCATTTTTTGGGTTATTGAATTTGTTTAACTTTACAGTGGCCTAAGTACATAAAAGACAGAGAAATAAGTAGTGTGTGTGTGTGTGTGTGTGTGTGTGTGTGTGTGTGTGTGTGTGTGTGTGTGTGTGTGTGTGTATGCATGTGAACATGTCTGCGAGAGTGTGCATGTGTGTGTGTACCTGTGTGCATGTGTGCATATGTATGTCTGTGCATGTGTGCTTTTGTGTGTGTAAATGTCAATGTGTGTCCACGAGTGTCTCTCACAGTATGAAGATATGACAAAATATCAATAAATCACTGGAGTGCAAATTAGACAGTCAGTAGTAAAACAACATTATTAGAAACATGCACATTTAAATGCATACAGTTTTAATGCATGTTTATCATGAAAGACATGCACCACTGAAGCAATGTCTTGAAAAGTCTTTCTATAGAAGCAGGGCATTCAAACAGAGTGTGCAGTGTAAAAAAGGAGCACTGATTATCAGATGTCTGATTGTGTAATGCATGAGCTCTGTGACTTGTTCTTCTTGGTTGCTCATTGAGCAGAAATTCCACCTTTTAAGGAGATACACAGACATGACAAGCAACAGTATTTCTTAAGTAATCACACATGGGAAGTACTTGTTTTAAAAATCTGTTAAGATAGAAAAATTAATAAATGCAAATACAGTTTGAAACTCATTAAGCAGGATGAATCACTGACTCATAGTTTCATAGTTTCTTATTTTCCAATGTTCAGGCTAAGGGCTACATTAGAAACAGACATAATCATATCAGTTGAAAAAATGAAGGACCCAACAACAGATTTAACTTACTCTTAAATGTGTTTAGAGTATTACAGCACATGATGGATATTGAGGGTTTGATCCAGTACCTGGCTACTGATAGTGAGGCAAAGCTCCTCCTCTTCATTGTTACCAAGCTTGTATGAGAGAACTTTCTCACAAAGAAGTGTAGTATTATCTATGATATTAAAGTCCTATCAGTAACCTTAATCCACCATGAGAGAGTGCTTTGTGCGCTAGACACAATCTACCCTAAATATTGTTATTATTAATACCCTTAATGTCATAGTAAGACATTTTAGATGGCTCTGGTATGACATATCCTTGCAAACTGGAATTCACTTTTTTTGTATTTTCCACTAGACACATTCAAGAGATAACACGTTACCCTGCGAGTATATGCAAAATATGGAATGATATTTTACACTTGGCCTGCTATACGAAATGTATTTATTAGTCAAGGGTTTTAGAGATCTGGTTAACATACAAGAGTACATCAAATAAGTTTCAAGGCCCTGTATCTGAACACTTCAATACTGCTTTTGAAGCACAGGTTTTTATTCATAAATATGTCCATGTCATGCCTCCCAACTTCTTTGCTTAGGAATTTTGGAGAAAAACAGCAATAATGGGGGAAGAAGAACCCTAATCAGAGACAAATTTTAAATTTTATTCTCACTTAAAGCAGAACAATAGGTTTTACCTTAGTATGCAATTGCTGAACAATAAGAAACATGAAGCTCCATTCTCTGGTGTTATTGACTGTCTGCCAGGTAACATGATGAACCCGGTAGCACCATCAATGTTATCCAGTATGACTGCCATCTCTGTAGAACACAGGACAGCCAAGGGCTGCAGAACAGGTGAAAGACCTAGAAACAACATAACATCATATTTAAAGCCATTGCAAGTTAAGGCAGCAACACATCCTGCAACTAAAGAAAACACAAAAAAGATGATAAAATGCCTATCACACATTGAGTCCAAATATTTATCACCACTTTTTATGTCATCAAACATTGTTACAGTTCATCATGCATTGTAAACCATTCCTGGAAATTGTATCCGTGTGACCATCCATTGCAATGCAGCCCTAGTCATGCTACAATGAAAAAAACGTCATGCACTTTACATATGCACACACACACACACACACACACACACACACACACACACACACACACACACACACACACACACACACACACGCACACACACACACACACACACACACACACACACACACACACACACACACACACACACACACACACACACACACACACACACATTACCCTTTAACAAGCAGAGTTTTTAATTGTGTGATTTGCCTATCCACTTAAACTCTACTGATGAGTCCCCCAAAAGGGCAAAGCATGCCTATAGCCACTGAGGTCAGGCTTGTTGGCCTAAATACATTACTAGGGACAATGCATAATTGTACATGTATGTGTTAGTTTGCTGCAGTAATTTTTTCCCCGGGACTAATGACCACAAGAGCCTTTTTAAGCCTAGCCATCCATCCCAAATCTCTGATGAGTTCTGATACCTTTGATAAGTGTAAGCATGGGCCTGGGAGATTAACCATTTACAGGTTACCTGTTTGAATCATAGACATAGGTGCCAAACCAGGGATGAATTTCTGCTTTCTCATCTAATTGTCCAAGTTGCACTTGAATTGGGTTAGGGACAAACTATGCATCACATGGATGGGGAGCCTGTCCACAGATGGGGTATTCTCTGGGATACACACATATCTCTCCAGCAGGTCCTATTTATATCACTGGATAAAGTTTAAGTCTTTAGAATGGGTAATTCTGGTACTGTTTGTTTTGTGGATATGCAGGAGGTCCATTAGAGTGGGGTCTAACAATGCCCTGTATGCCAGGCATAGATCTCCCCTCAAAAGCCTGTAGGAGACAGAATGCAGGGATAGGGCCATGAGGCACTCTGCATAGGACATATTACTTATACCCTCTATTCTTTTAGTGAGGAACCTCTGTGGATGTTCCAGTTGTTGGATATGCCTGATTAGGTATATACCAAAGGGGCCATTGTACTCAATGATAGGTCTGATGAATGACGAATACAGTGGAACAATGACTTTCTTGGACTTAGATGCCATATCTTTGTTTATAAGTGGCTCAACATAGAATGATTTCCTCACCACTGTAGACACATGATGATCAAAGGCTAGATTGTTATTTATGTGTGCCCCTAAGTACCTGACTACTGGCCAATTCTAAGGGGTGTGTTGTCAATATGATAGCTACCAGGGATAGATGACTTTCCAAAGGATACTGTTATGCATTTCTTGGCATTTAGTTTAAGTCCATGACTCTGACACCGGTTGTTTGTCTGTGTAAGCCCCTGCTCGAAAACATTTGTGTCAGTGTGAGATTCAATGGCAGCTCCTAATTTGCAATCATCTGCAAATTTACTTAGCCAGAAACCACTGACATTGGCCTTTGACTTCTGAGAAGTAAATGCCAAAAAGGAGTGGTTTAAGGACTGATCGCTGAGGGACTCCACTTGTGACTGGCCTCTTTGTAGAGGTGGACTCCCCAATTCTAACTTCCTGGGTCCTGTCTGCCAGCCATTTGGCTATCCACTAGATGACATATGGATTTGTACCTAACCTTTTGAGTTTGTCAACAATGCCTGAGTGAGGTATTGTGTCAAATGCCTTGGCCAGGTCTAGGTAGGCAGTGTGAACAATTTTGCCCTCATCCATTGCTTTGGTGACCTTCTCAAAGAAGTCCACCAGGTTGAGTAGGCATGATCTGCCTTTTACGAAACCAAACTGGGTTTCGTCCGGTGTCTGGAGGTTTATTATATCTCTGTTGATCATCTCCATGATAATTCTTTCCATGACAAAACTGTAGATCCAGATAATTTATGGAATTTGTAGGATTTTAGCAAACGTCATCAGAAACAAGTAGGGATTAATATTGGTGAAATACAGTTATGTAAAATATATAACTTATGGTGTCATTATATCTATTACTCACTAGGTCACATAAATATGGGGAGATTCCTCAAGAATGGAGACATGCGTTTATTAAACCTATCTTTAAGGGAAAGGGGAGTAGGACAGACCCAGAGTCATACAGACCCTTAAATCTACTTTCATGTTGTGGAAAAATAATGGAGAAGGTAATATTGGATAAGTTATTGTCAGAACTGTATAGGTTGGGACTTGAAACTATATATTAGCATGAATATGTTGGAAACAGATCTATTATCACCTGTAACATGATGTTCTATAACAATATAATAACAGTTATGAATGAAATAATATGCTGTGATGTAATTTATGTAGATTTAAGTTCAGCATTTGACAGGGTCATACACAAAACACTGATCAATAAATTAGGACAACATGTATTGATGTACTCTTGATAAGATGGATTGCTGCATGGCTTACAAATAGGACATGGCAAGTATCATACAGCAACTGGGCAGATGAAATCTGTGGTTACAGTCAGGGTGTCCCACAGGGCTCTGTCCTAGGCCTTTACTTGTTTAGATTGTATCTTTCAGACCTAACTTTATCATCTGAGGTGTTCTACAGTCTATATGCAGATGAGCTGAAATTGGGTAAACTGATTACATGTGTTACAGATAAGGCATGTCAGCAAAATAACTTGACTAAATTGACCATTTGGGCACAGGAGAATAATATGCTAATAAAAACATCAAAAACTAAGCATATGAAATTTGGGAGACATAAACTGAAAGGTGAATATTTAATAGAGCACAGAGTGATTGAAACTGTAGACTCATTTAAGGACCTGGGTATATATGTAGATCCAGCTATGAGTTTTCTAATCATATCAACCAATTGGTTAATGATAGCTATAGAATTATAGGTTATATAAAAAGATTTATAAACTCTAAGAAGTCAAAAATTATGAAGTCATTATTTGTTAGTTACATTAGGCCCAAACTTGAGTATGGAATGACAATATGGAAACCCTATAAGAAAACAAGCATGAGTAAACTGGAAAGAGTACAGCAGAAATATACCAAGGGCATCTATGGGTCTGGAAATTATGAAAGACTAAATATCTGAACTTGTACAGTGTCTCTTACAGATATCTAAGAGGAGATCTTATTCAGATATATAGGTCATTTAGAGACAACTACCTCTGGGAATGTTTGGGCTTATCAAAAAGTACTAAAGAATCATCAGACAATTTATGTAGGAGATTCTATAGGAATGAGAAGTGTACTAATTAGTTCTCAGACAGAGTAGCTGATGCATGGAACAGAATACCAAACTACATTAAAGCAAGTACTAGCCTGGATATTTATTATGGGAACAAGTGTTTTGGTATATTGGCAAGCTAGAAGGGCATTAATGCCTGTGCTTGAAACGTATGTATGCATGTATGTATGTACTAAAGGTTAAGGGCTTACTTTTACTCAGTATACGAAAACAGGTGCATAAATTACTTTCTTGAAGGTGCTGAAGTAGTTATTTATGGATGGGCTATAGTTTTTAATACTATAGATTTTACTGGAGACCAAATTTCAGGCAACATAGAAAGTTTGGCAAGTGTTATTCTTTAAAGGATAAGATGAAGTCTTGATTTCTAGTCATTGTGTTTGGGAAAGGGGTGCAAAATTCCAAATATAGAAGTAACATACTATTACCTTATGAGCTAGTGGAAGCTAGTGGACTATTCATAGAGAATCACAGTGGTGCTTGGTGCTTTGGAGATCAAATGTCAGAGTTTATTCAAGTTATTTGTAAGATATAGTTATTGTGTTCACAGTTCAGAGCAGTTAATGGGAGTTCTACTCTAACTTTGTAATTAACAAATTTTGACCACTCACCTCAAATGCTACGATGCTAGTTAATCTATAGCACAGTTCAGTTTTTTAATAATTTTGTCAGCTGTCATCTACAGGTACTTATACAAGTAATTTGCTTTACAAGATTGGTGATTATGACTCTGATGGATTAACCAGCGTTATTGTTTTAACCTTGATGTGGTTCTAAAGAGACTGAAGCAAATTTCTCTTCATTTTGGGTTTATTTTGTTACATAAATGCCATTCTTTGAATTCCTTTACTGCGACCCTCTGAACATTATTATCTAGGTTGTGTTTTACCTGTGCTGCAATGTTATGGAACTGACTAGTTAACTAATATTCCACGTGGTACCATGTCAAGTGTCATGTTAAACTATATCTAGCACCATACAATATATAGAAATTTACTGAACTTTGGCAGTCATTTTAGAAACAGAAATGAAAAATGAACCATCATTAAATGCAGATAACTGTAACAATTATTGTAAAATATAAATATAACACACTTAAAGGTGTTGTAGTTTTATCAAACTAATTGCAGTGGACCAATGTCGTCAGGTTTGCCATATTCATGTAACATGTATCACATTAACGTTAGCATACTTTTTTAATGATTTAGCAAGGCTGCATCTAATATTCTTTCAGATCAAACACTGCAATTGACTACTACATCAACTAATGCATCTGATTTGGGTTCTATACCCCACAGGCTTCCAGAAGTGTTAAACTTCTGTCCTTTACTAATGATTCCATAATTTACACTACAGTACAGATTAAAGAGATAGGTCAGTATTTTTGTATCTCTGTGTGGATCCTACTGTTGTGGTGTTATATAAAGAATTGTTATGCTACTTATTAATGTTCATCTGCCTTTTCTTCATAGGTTCATAGGTAGATACTAGGCTATCTGCCTGAGGGCATTTATAAGCCTAGCCAGAGTGTGTTGGCTTTCGCCGCCCCATTGATTAATTAACTGAGCACCTGTCAAGCAGGGCATTTAGCTTGAGGCCATGACTTTGACACCAGGTGTCTGTCTCAGTAAGGCCTTTTTGAAGGATGTCTGTGTCAGCCGGAGAGTCAATTATGGCTCCCAGTTTGCAGTCATCGGCAAACTTGGTTAGCCACAGTCCTCCTGTGTTTGCTTGTACTTCTGAGAAATATATGCCGAACAGTAGGCATCCCAGAACTGAGCCTTGCGGGACACCACTTGTGACTGGTTTAGAGTCGGACCTGGAGCCTGCTATTCTTACTGTGTGAGTTCTGTCTGTAAGCCAGGTTGCAACCCATCTTGTGATGTAGGGGTTTATGTTCAGGCTGGTGAGTTTTTCTATAATACCCAAGTGAGGAATGGTGTTGAACGCCTTGGCGAGATCAAGGTAGACTGTGTGAACCACCTTTCCCTCGTCTATGGCCTTGGTGACTGTCTCGAAGAAGTCAGTCAGGTTTAGTAGGCATGATCTGCCCTTAACAAAGCTGAACTGGGTCGGGTCAAGTGTTTGGAGGTTCCCAATGTCTTTGTTAATGAGTTCCATGATGATGCGCTCCATAGCCTTGCAGCCAGGCTAGTCAGGCTTATGGGGTGATAGTTACCTGGGTCAGTTGTGGCCACTCCTTTGTGGAGCAGAATAACCATTGCTGTGCACCATTCTATGGGCATGTAGCCTGTGGAGAGGCTGAGGTTGAACAGCGTGTTTAGGTGGGGGGTTAGTTTGTTCTGTAGTTTGTGCAAGACGCAGCCTGGGACACCATCCAGCCCCATTGATGCTGTGTTTTTGGCTTTTGAAAGGGCTGTTTTCACCTGTGCTTCTGTGATTTCCCGGACACTACACTTTTCCGGTATTGTTGTGGGCCCTTTTGAAGGTGAGAGGGAGGTGAAGTTTGCACTGAATCTATCTGCCAGGATGTTAGCAATATCAGTAGGTTCAGTATATTTTGTGCACTTAACACATTTTTCCAGTTTAGTCATTTTACTGATATTGTCATTATGTTTTGTGGAGCCCATTCTATTTTGAAATATTTTATAAACATGTTTTGACATGAATAAGCACAACATGGTGATTTATATTACTTTCCACAAAAATGCCTTGATGTCTCAGCTGGGTTAGCATTGATCTAGATTAATAGTCTGTGGAATAAAGCATGCTATTCTTAACAATAAGCTGCATGTTCTGTAAAATATAACCTGCTGAGGAAAATAATTTAATAATCTAATGATCCTGGAAAGAATGTTAAGTCTTATTATACAGACATTTACATGAAATGAAGCTTGCTCTCTGTTCACTAGAAATGGTTATAAGGCACATAAACAGCAAAATAACTTGTTATACTCTTTCCGGTGATTTAATTATTGTATCTGGATGATGAAATGTACCAGTTACCTAAATCTTTAAATTAGAGAACTGTGTACTGAGAAAGATATTACAATCCAGAAATCCTTTTGTTTAATTGTTTTTATCTATTATATTAGCTAGCCTAGTGTGCTGAAATAGAATGCTAGAAAAGTCATTACTGGACATTATTTGTTTACAAAAATTCTGTATTTATTTACATAGATGCTTTAAACAATGCAGTATTTGTTGTTTACATCTTATATAAATATGTTTTAAGTAATACAGTCATTAATGATGTATCTATAGTTCAGAGTTATCATAAGTTACATGAAAAGCTGAATGTTCTATAAGGTATATAGATATACACTAGCCAAATAACCACCAAGGCCTTTATAAGTCTAGCCTACCATCCAATTGTATCTTGTAAGTTTATGTCTTAGAGGTTATTTTAAGAAGTATATATAAGCTAGGGCAATATTTACAGGCTGACTCTGTCAATTAGAGACAGAGAGCTGCTAGACCCAGAGTGTATTTCTGATTTCCAATCCACTGGTCCAGGTTTCCCTTGAATAGGGTTAGGTTCAGAGGTAAGTACTAGGCTATCAGTCTGTTGACTACTACAAGCCTAGCCAAAGACCAGGGTCAGAATCAAACCCTGAACCATAAAGATGTGAGGTAATGATCTTAACAATTATGCCAAACCCTCCCTAAAATTGTTGTCTAGCTTTGGGGTTTAGGAAGGTTGTTTTTTAGTGACTCAGTATATGTTGGACTATGTGTGGTGGGTGTAAGGCTTATATTACCAGCAACCTGATTGTTAATTTGAGTGACATTGTGTAATTGCATATCTCACATACTGTATCTGTTTCTGTAAGGATTAGTTGGTTGTCAATGAACATGAGACAATTCTTACATTGTCTGAGGATGCCCATATCTTCCAAGCTGCTGGCTGAGAAATTGGAAAAGTACTCCTCCATGGTGTCAGGTATTTTTAAGTGAAATACAAAGGGGTTGTACAGCAGGCTAATATGGCTGCTGTATGGGCAGAAACTCTATCTAGGCTGCGTATGACTGAAGTCATGTGACAGTGTTCCTCTCCTTGCAAACAAATTGCTATTTGTGAAGCTGAGTACTGGGTAAAGTTATGGGTGAAGTTTTATAGGGAAAATTTAGTTTCTAAGTTGTCTGCATCTATACAAGGCACTGACCCCTCCCCCCACACAATGAGCAGTAGAATGTATAGACTCAAAGAAAAGTAACTAAACTGACTAAAAAGCCATGTGGCCAATGAAATCTCACTTTGAGCCTCCCTGTGTGTTTCCCAACTCATAATGACCAGACTAGCTTTCTACTGTCACTAGAATTGCTGTCCCAGTCTTTTTAATGCAAAAACACACTTTAGTTAGTCAACAGTGAAAACGTACTAGAATCAAATCAAACAATGGGCTAGAACAAGTAACTACAAGGTGATTCTAAGTCAGATAAGCCAGCGATGAGGAAGAAACAAAGGTGAAGTCAAAGCACAGTATCAACAGCTAGACCAAGAAAAAGCAAATATACTTCACAGTGATGAAATGCACAAGCATACAATAACATTATTTGAAAATACAGTAGCGGCCTTTACAATAGTTTAGAGCAGTGCAGCATTTCAATTTAAGGTACTTATCTCAGCCTGGATGTCACTAGATGCAAGCCAAATACTCTGGGAAAGCACAAAGGCACAGAAAGTCACTGGTAATCCAACAGTCTTTATTCTGAAGCACTTTTTGTCCTGCTTACTGGCAGGACTTCATCAGATAAAAAATACAACAGAACTGCTTTATTATTATTAATTAAAGAGGTATTGTTCAGTATTGCACATTTAAATTTGCTGCAATATATATAATGTAAGCTATCAATTTTTTGCATTGTAACTTCTTGCATTGTATTTGTTATGTTTTTTAATAACATTTTTTTAGTAACGTTTTCAATTGCAAAGATTTTTATTATTTGTCTTGATTTTATCTGACAGGAGTCAGTATATATATATATATATATATATATATATATATATATATATATATATATATATATATATTCTTATACTAAGGGATTCGTTCCACATACATTATATATACTGCAACAAATTTAAATGTGCAATAGTGAACAATACCTCTTCAAGGCAACTACTTGATCCTTGATTTGATTGCAATGCCCATTCATTATTTAATAACACAGTTCTGTTGTATTTTTTATCTGATGAAGTCCTGCCAGTGAGCAGGATGAAAAGCACTTCAGAATAAAGACTTTTGGATTACCCATGACTTTCTGTGCCTTTGTGCTTGCTCAAGTTTATGTTTACAGCCAGTAGTTTGTTTGTCCTTATTTGTCATGGCTACTGAAAGTCCTCATGAAATACCAACTTTGTTATCTTCACCAGTCTCTCAGTCGGAGAGCATGGGTTATTTAACTCAACTCATTGAACACCTTTCCCAATGAGTTGATCAGTTACAAACTCGTATTGATGCCACTCCTCCTATTCCACCAACTATGCATTCTATGGTTCAATTTGAACCCAACTGAGTTGACATCAATAGAACGGAATCTTCCCTGTCTACCAGTACAATGGCAGTGCCTGTTTCTAGGAGCATTCCAGTTCAAGGTGAGCTAGTAAAGAATCTCACGAACAAAGGACCGAATGGTCAAACAGTTATTTCACCTTCACCTAATTTTTCAACTTGTACTGCTTACATAAATATGTTAGCACCTGTTTTTTGCAGCACATCAGCTCAACGTGAACAAGTAAACAATTTTGTGAATAGAGGACTGCATGGTCAAACAGGCACAGTACCTCCACCTAATTTTTCATCTCATACTAGTAACATGACTATGCCAGAGTGGACACATCTACCGAACAACCAGACGTCTAGGAACATGGACCCGGATGCCGTCTCTCCATTTGACCAATGGCTCAAAGAACCGATACAGCTTTTTAATATGCAGCCTACTCAGTCACAAAACCATCTTGTTGAAGTAGCAGGTAATATTACTTTATTACTTCAACATTTGGATAAAACCCTTTTCAAATTTAAGAAGTTGCTTTTGAAAGTGGCGTACCTTTGCCAATGTATTCATGAAAACATCGTCCCTAAAGGCCTCAGAGCTTGCCAGTACCCTACGGGTTTACTGGCGGGTTCTGTTTTCCACCAAGAACTTCTTGCCTTGTTTAATTAGCAGGGACTGAACTTGCTGAACCTTATGGTGAAACACTATTTAGTAACCATTGATCAATTACTAGAGGCAACAGTCTTAGATACCTCTGTCAAAAAACACGTTGATTTTGGGCGATATGTGTTTGACTATAACAAGAATCTTTGTGAGCATAGATCAACATTTAATAAAATTAAGAGAAGTAAAGGTGAAAAAATTGCATACAGATCACACAGAATACAATGAAGGGGTAGCTTACCCCCAACCTCCACCTTCACAGACCATTCAGACCATCAGTAATGTTCAGCAAACAAAATTCAAACTATTTCTGTTGGAAACCAACACGGTCTATGTAGCCCACAGGTTACTTCGAAAAGGTTTCCAGAGGATCAGCTCAATGAGAGACCTGGTATGTCAACTGACACCCGAGAAGTTCAACCAGTCCAAAACGCCCAGAATTTTCAGAATCCAGACTCACAGTATAATATGAGATCGAAGGGCAAAAAACCACAATACAATACCAACAACAGGGGGAAGAATCACAAACGCAGGAGATAATCCCTCTGAGTGTGAACACAACAGAATTTTCTAATTCCAAGTTAAAAGAAATCCTAATGAATGTGGACAAGGACTTTAAAATGTATAATTATTCAGACATTGTTATTGACCCAACCCTAGCTGAATTACTGGCCAAGGGGAATACTTTTGTTCCTTCTAAAAGGGCAGATTTGGCAAAAGTATTAATTGATCTGAAACTGTATGTTAGAAAGTTAAATCTGTCATTATTATTTGCTGACAACAATAACGTACAGAGAATTGTTTTACATATATCCAGCACATTTTGCCCCCCCCCCCTTCATCCTACTTTGCAGTTATTTGAGAAAATCTGTGAGTTGGATTTATAAAACTCATTAGGAGTGGGACACAACAAAACGTTAAATCCTTCCCTTAACATCTCCAAGGAACAACATGACCTATTATACTTAATTCAGCAAGCCCCGGTTTGGATTATGTCACCCGATAAGGGTGGCGGCCTGGTTGTAAATAACATTGAGGACTACACCAATGAAATGGAAAAAAATAGTTAGTAGTCCAGCATACCAGCCCATATCACGTAACTATGTAAACCAAGCCTGTTTTAAAATTAGATCACATTTATATGAGATGTTTTTGTAAGCTAGGATCCCCTCAGATCTTTTTAAGTACCTCAGTATGCCAGCCCCCAGAACTCCCATTCTTTTCGGTGTTCCAAAACTACATAAAAACATTGGAAACCCACTAATGAGATCCTTAGTAGACGCAAGGTCAAGTTTGATGTACCCTTGGGTGAAATGGGTAGATGAAACCCTTAAAAAATATGTCATCCAAGAACAACATATTTGTAAAGATTCTTGGACATTCTTAGCCCAAATTAACAACTTGGACTTCAAAGAATCTTTGAATTTTTTAACAGTAGACGTCCAAGATCTTTAATTATCAGTCCCACATGATGAAGGGATTGAACGGATCAGTAGTTTACTGAGGTCAAAAGGAGCCCCATTAGATGAAGTAAATCTGACAGAGGAGATGTTGGATGTTATTTTGAACAACAACTATATTACATTCAATAGTGTTTTGTTCAAAAAACAGGAGTAGCCATGGGGTCTCCATGTGGGACGGGTTATGTGAACCTTGTAATGGCATCATGGGAGCATGAGTTCATTTTTAACAAGTTGAACATAAAAAAGCAGATTTATTTTTACACACGCTTCCTTGACGATGTTTTCATAATATTTAATGGCGATAGGGATTCTGCAAAATTACTAGTACAGTATTTCAACAGTACAACTAGTTTTTTTGTACTTTACCTATGTCTTTGACACAGACTGAATTTCTTATCTGGACGTAGATGGCGGCTGGTGACTTCAAATCAAAGGGGGGCTGCAGGAGACAGTTGAATGGGTAGGGTCAATGGGAATGGGTGTGGCCAACTAGAAAGGGGAGGAGCTATGCTCAAAACCACAAAAACTGTAACTTTAATTAAATACTCTGCCCTGGGTGCCAAACCATCATTATGAGAGTCCAATCAAGACAAAATGAAGTGTAGAAGAAAAAACATATTTCAATCCATTGGCTGCACGACAGCTTACTTAATATCTAGATGGAAACAAAAAGGTTGTGAGGCATGAAAAATAAATTACTTTTTAAATACATTACTGGAATGCTAGTCAAAATCAAGTATAAGGAAAACAAGCAGCATTCAACTCAAACCACTTCTCCTTGTACTCCAGTTTTAATTATAATTTATATTCAGCTTTATTAAAGTACCAAGTAACATGCCGAAAGTAGCAATCTCTGTGATACCCCCACTTGTAAAAATGTTTCTTATCCAAAAAGACCTGCTGCCTGACAACAACTATCTACTTATTTCATGGGGAAAACATGATCAAAGTAAAAAATGAAAAGCAAAAAGGAAGCAAGCTCAACATACATTGCTTAAAGGATTACTGTACAGGATATGGACCACACATGATAGAGTGGCATTCTGTTTAGTTTGCAGGTAAAGCCTGTAATGAGCTCTTAAAATAATGTAATCCTGTCCTTTATTACAAATACTGTTACATGTATTTCAATACCCAAGGCTTATATGTTATCTAGTTATATAAGTATTCTCTGCATGGCAACAACAGAAAGGCTTTCAGTGTTGGCAGTTCTTTAACAGTATGCTTATTAAAACTTACTTGTATCTTACAATCTCAGACAAGCTTACCAGATGGTCATTAAAGCATTGCTATTTAAACACAGAGCAACAGGCACTTTCTGAATAATAATAAGCATAAATCAACAGTATAAAATATGACAGAAACCAAAACATTCTGCAAAATCAAGGACAGATGAAAAGCCGTTGTAGTACTTGTGTCTACCTTGGATAGGGGGATATTCTGCACATTTACACTGCATAACTGCGCCTTGCCTTGCGTGGACACATCCAGAGTCACTACATGGGGGAGTGGAATGCAACAAGTATGTCACAATTCGAAATGTCTCTGGCTGACTGAAATGGCTCTGACACATTTGTCATACCTCTCAACCTCAGAGCAAGAAATCTGGACAAAGCCATACAGAGAAGTGGGACAAAGGCCCAAAAATAAAGACAATTTTTAAATATTGCTCTTATAAACTTAGAAAGATAACAGAATAGTAGATTTTGCATTAGTATGAATTTTCTGAAGGGTATGAAATCTGAAACTGAAATGTCTGTCATTATTTTCTAACTTCAGTCTTTAATGATTTGCCACTAATTTGCCAAAAAAACACAATTTTATGAAAAAATGGACCAAAAATATGATTCAAAAATATAAAATAGCCACACAATACAGCTGGGAACCTATCAAAGAAGGGGCACTTTTTATATTAGTACTGCTAACTTGAGCAGCTGACAAAACAAAATAATTTACATGCATTTCTGAAATAAAAGTAATCTATAACTGATTATTACAGTTATTTATTAATTGTAAACCCTCCAAGTTTTCTTCCAAAATTGCCATTTTGTGGAGGGATTATTAGGGGAAGAGCAACATTTTGAGCCACAATTGGGGACATTTGAGAGGTATGGATATACCTAATTCTATAAAGCAATTTATTTGCATGTACCTCTCAACCTGTTAATGCAGGAAATCTGGACAAGGCCAAATATATGGGGGGAACATATAAACAGTAGTAAAATTGCTCTTTTATAAACTGAGATAGTTGATTGAATAACATGTCTTGCTTTAGCATGCATTTTCTGAAGGTTATGAAGTCTGAAACTCAGTGTCTGTCATTATTTAGTGACTTAATTCCTAAATGATTTGACAGAAAACCACAAATTTTATGAGGAACAAACGAAAAATAAGAAGCAAAAATCTATTCATTCTGGAAAAATCTGGACAGTTGAGAGGTATAGTTCAGCCGGGTCTGTCACAAAATCATGGTCGAATGGAGCTCCCCCCCCCCCAAAGCCATTCCAATGAACCATTACGTGGCTATTTCACCTCATTTATCATAAACACTAATGTGCATACTGCTTTACTTCTGCGATGATTTGGACTTCATTTAAAAGTTTTATTTTGCATTTTACAGCGCAAACACTAATATATATCATATCTGCTAAACAAAGCAATGCAGTCTCACAATGAGAACAGACTTAGCATTAAAACTTCTCTGCCCTTGAAAACTCACAATCACTGAAACAGCATTGAAACCCACATTCAAAGAAAATACATTTTGCCAGTGGCAGATTAACTTTAGGTTTGGGCTGTTTTCAAATCACAGGCCCCTTGCACACGAAACTTACACATGCTATTTCATACACCTTCCTGATTGTATTAAATTATATTCCTTGAACAATACAGTACAGATTTAGAGGGTGTTTTAGATTTATTGTTTTGAAAATTTTCCAGTAAACAATGACACAAAATGCATGCACCAGTAATGACAAAACTGCCCAGTTCAGAACACTTCCATCATAAAACTACTCAAACTTCTGCAGTCCACCAGTATCAGTACATATGCACAATCTCTGAAAAGTAAAAGTCAACTAAATAATTCCACATTAAAGAGATCTGTAACTAATGAAGAGGTTGCTGCTAGCAAACAACTTTGTATTTCGTTGTTTCATCTACAAATAAAGTGCCTGTTACCCTTGAGGAATAAATTGCCTATCTCACACAAAAAAAAAATGATAAGCTAGCAATATTGCAATAGGGAATGGATGGCAAACTGGTAACAGGTTCATAGTTACTAGGTATCTTCACCAAAAAGGAGTGCAGCATCCACCCCTTTTGCAACATAGTACAGTATTAGCAATGCATCTATCTACTGTGGGAGTAGAACCCACAGCCTTCTGCATCAAAAGCAAGTATACTACCTGTTGTGCTATTAACCACGCAAGTGGACTTAGCATAAGCAGCACTAAACTTTTGCTCCCCTGCAGCTCTCAGCTTCTTGTAAAATCTACTCACTCAGTTGTATCTTTGAACTTTCAGCAGAAAGAAATCTGGAAAAAAACAAAGTTTATTGTGGGGGGACAAAAGCCCAAAAACCAGGGACACATTTTAAACATTGCTTGTATAATGTTCGAAAGTTGCTAGAATAAAATGCTGTGTTACCACCATACATTTCACTGCCAAGCCTTAAACCCAGGGCGCTGTGCAAAACAGTCAGAGCAACATACCATTATGCCAAAGCAGCTGTTTTGTGAAAGAGGAAGACAGAAACTTTTAAATGGCTACCATTTAGTGAATTCAGTTCTCACCATAGCACAGCTGTCAACCTCTTAGCACAAAACACCTGAACAAAGACAATAATGGGTGAATACAGCCTCCAAACATTCAGTGAATTCAGTTCTCACCATAGCTCTCAACCTCTTAGCAAAAAACACCCGGACAAAGCCAGTAATGGGGGAATATAGCCCCCAAACATATTCAGCAAATTCAGATAGCTCTCAACCTTAGCACAAAACCTGGATGAAGCCAATAATGGGGGAATACAGTCCCAAAAATAGGGACAAATTTCAAATATCCATCTTATACACTTAGAAGATTGCTAGAATAAAAGCTTTTATGTTACCATGCACTTTCTGAAGAATATGAAGTCTAATATTCAAATGCGTGTCATTTTTAACATTTGTTAACCAGGAAAGTCTGACTTGGAACAAAAGCTAATTTTTAGCAGAGGCCCAGGGAGAAACACTCCAGACAGACACATGTCTTTGTAAGATGGGAGGACACAAAAACAGGGAGGGCATACTGACTCTACACAGAAGGTAAGGCACCCCAGCCAAGAATCAAACCAGAGAACATGTAGTTGGCAGGCAAAAATGCTACCACTGCACCAATGCACTACTGGCTTTGTAAGGACACAAAAATACAGAAACCACAGATTTTATGAGGAACAGAACAAGTATGTGGGATAAATCTGCAACATTTTTACAAATGGTGGTGTATAGGGAATTTAGGCTCTTGCCCACCTGGGCTCAAGATACAGAGTTCAAACCTTATTCTCTACCCACCACCATGTAGCACCTGGGGCATTTTACGCACACACATACACACCCCCCCTCTACCTGGACAGGTTCGTTGCAGCACTAAATCCTTCCACAGCTTCATCCATTGGAGCATTAAATCCTTCCACTCATTCGTTGGAGCACTACAAGCCCGCGAGATGTCCTTCCCCGATGAGACTCCCAGCCTGCCGATGTTGCAGTCCGAGTCTGATCCCTTTCCAGTGACAGTCTATACAGTTACAACTGCATAGACTTCTGGGATCACTGCACTTGAATGCTTCTTAATCCAGACTGCTGCTGAGACAGTCTGCACATGCTCCAGACTGTCTCAACAGCAGTCTGGATATTGGACAATGCTGCTAGTGCGCGTGTGCAAAGGTCCGCTACCTGTGATCATTTTTTTTTCTTTTCTTTTCTTTTCTTTCTTTTTTTACAGCTGGGGGCCTGCAGTCTGGCAGTCCAATAGCATGGGCTGCCCCTGCATAGATCTGAGTAAAGATGTGATGAAAAACTCATATGTGACGAAGATTTATAGAAAACATACATATTCTAATTTTTTTCTTCACTACAGCAGTTGTCACCCTTGGCACCAGAAAAAGTCAGTTGTCAAGGGACAATTTGTGAGAGCTGCGCACATGGTCACACTTGAGTTTGATTTTTTGAATGAATGCCACAAATTGAAGGATATGTTCCTCAAGAGAGGTTATCCTGATGACGATAGATGCTGTATGTGAGGAAGTTAGTACTAAGAGAGAACAAGGTATATATAGGCCAATTCTTAGTTTAACATCTGATAACACTGAAGCAACTGACCTTAGCTGTCATTGTAAACTTGAATATACAATTAGTCTGATTACCCCTTTTAGTAGCGATGTGAAGGAGATCAAGTAAATTTTATATAAACATTGGGAAATAATCAGAAGATATTTTCATATCTCTGGCAAGTTTGAGAATGGCCCCCATATTACATATATGAAAGGAACAAACTTGAAAAGTTTATTGGAAGCCAGAAAGCCAGTATTAAATTGGAAGTGTGTTATGCATAGATGCCAAACGTGCAACTATTGTAAATACATGAGCACAGGCAAAGATGTGGTGATAAGGAATACTATTTACAAGACCAATTCAAGATATACTTGTCAGTCTAAATCAGTTGTCTACGTGGCGCAATGTCAAAGTTGTACCGCCTTCTACATTGGCAAAACCAATTGTAAGGTTAGAGAATGTGTTTATGAGCACTTTTATAAGATAAGAAATCAAAACTTAGACAACGCCTTGGCCAGACATATCTCTCTGTATCCCCACCATTCCTTTTTATTTAGAGCCATTGACTCAGTAATTGATGATACACGTGGTGGCCCTTTTTCTTTATTACTGGAACAACTCGAATTATGTTGGCAGCTCTGCACTGGGTCATGTTTTAGCCCAGGTTTAAATGAAATTGTATCTTTAGCATGCATACTTAAACTAAGGAATTTGAGATGGCAAAAACCCCATTTGTCGGTTTACAATGAAGCCATTTTTTAATAATTTAGTTAACGCAGTTAAACATGGTTTAACACATATACAAACATAGATATATTTTTTAACATGTTTCAATGCAACTTTTAATTTACTTTTTCAACAGTAAACAGAGGGGAATCCTTACTACTGAGATAATTAACACCAGATTGGTAGGATTCAGCCTCATTCATTTGTTTATTGATGTACCATTTATTACTTATTTTTTATCTTATTTACATAAGTACTTAGCTGGTTTATATAGGAGCGTGGCAACTTATTATATTGTAAGTTATCAATTTTTTGCATTGTAACTTCTTGCATTGTATTTGTTATGTTTTTTAATAACTTTTTTTAGTAATGTTTTCAATTGCAAAGCTTTTTATTATTTGTCTTGATTTTATCTGACAGGAGTCAGTATATATATATATATATATATATATATATATATATATGTGTATATATATATATATATATATATATATATATATATATATATATTTTTTTTTTTTTTTTTTTTTCTTATACTAAGGGATTCATTCCACATACATTATATATACTGCAGCAAATTTAAATGTGCAGTAGTGAACAACTACTTGATGCTTGATTTGATTGTAACGCCCATTCATTATTTAATAACGCAGTTCTGTTGTATTTTTTTAGTGAGCAGGACGAAAAGCGCTTCAGAATAAAGACTGTTGGATTACCCGTGACTTTCTGTGCCTTTGTGCTTGCTCAAGTTTACGTTTACAGCCAGTAGTTTGTAAATACTCTGGGAACACAGATGTGGATGACAAGCATTTGAGCTGTGTAGAACTGAGCCAAGAGCTGAGCAAACATACCAAATTTACAGATTCAAAGAAAAGTGACTAAACAAATTAGAAGACTTCTGGCACATGAAACAACCTCTTTTTAAGCCTCCCTGTGTTTCCCAACTTGGACAGACCATGCTACCTTTCTTTTGCCACTAGAAGATATCAAAAATTGCAGATGTCAGCCACGTATAAAAAGACATTGATTCTCAGAGTACTCTGACTGGTGATGTCATTACCAGAAAAAGGAAAGCAACGACTGCAGTAACTCACAGACTGTGGAAGCAGATGGCATATTCATTTGTACATGTAATTTGCATTCTGGAAACAATGACAAACAAAAGAGGAACATGAACAACACTGACGAAGTAACTCTTATTTCCACTGTGACTTATTTATATTACATAAAATATCTTGAACTTAATAAGTACACTAATCACTTACATTTTTTTACTGTCAAAGAAGTTTATTTATTTATTTGCATTTGTTTAACCAGGATAGTCCATTTGGCCTGAAGAACCCGTTTTCAATGGAGTTCTGGGGAGAAAAGCTCCACATAAGATTACATGAAGATGAAGATATACATATGCATTACATGAGGTTAAACATTGTACAGATTATGTAATTAAACATGTAGAGGGCTAAAAACACAGGGTATACAAGCAACAATATAAACTACCGTGTGGTTTATATCACAATTAGTTTTGAAAAATAAAAAAACTTCAACTTAAAACCATTAGTGTGATATGAGACAGTACTCCAGAATCCTGTATTATTCCACATTGCATATTCATAAAGTTATTGCATGTGTTCCCTTCAGATTAATTTCGCAATAACAGTATCTCCCAAGTATAGCATAGCATAATCTTTAAACACCTTAGCAAATAACCTTTGTTATTCAGTGCATCAGCCTAACTTTATGGAGTAAAAAGCCTCCTGGCCTAAGGAAGGGTAACTTTTCCTTTTCCAGCCCTTAAAGAACACAAGAATATACAATGCTACACAAGTGATCATGGCAGCCATAAGAAAAATAGCTATATACATCATTAGGTAGAAATGCTTAAAAGTTTAAACACAGTTTTTAAGCATTAAGTAATATTTAATTCTCAAGTTAAGCACAGCCATATGTGATAACCCTGTGATAAATGTGTATCTACCTGCCTAATCATCAAGACTATCCTTAAAGGTAGATCAATGAGGTTTTGTAGAGGGGATGCAAGCATCTGAGATTAGTGGAATAATAATGACCTGACATTAGTGAAATAATGATCCAGATGGAAACAGAATATAAGAAAATACTACTGTTATTGATGGGTCTTGATGTAGAGAAAGTATTCGACAGAGTAAGCTGGGATTTTATGAGTAGGGCAATGGGAGCAGTTGTATTCCCTGACAAAATTATAAGGTTAATTAGGAGGATGCATGAGGGATTGGTGATGAAATTTTAAGTGGAGAGTTCCTTTCTGATAAGTTCTGTTTGAACAGAGGAACCAGGCAGGGGTATCCTCTTTCCCCTTTGTTATTTGTGCTATATTTAGAACCTTTGGCAAAGAAAATAAGGGACACAGAAATTCAAGGATGTAATTGTTATGGTAACCAAGAAAAGTTGGCTTTATTTGCAGAGGATATTATAAAACCAGAAAAAGATATTTCAGTGTTATGGAAAATCCTGAGACAGTTTTAGGTCTTTTTGGGATACAAACTTAATGAGGATAAAACAAAGGCAATTGCTGCAAATTGTGTTCCCACACATGACCTGGTTCAGCAATACCCATATTTAAGGGGACATGATAAAATGAAGTACTTAGGAGTATGGGTTAGAAAGGATTCTGTTATGGCAGCTAAGGATATGTGGGAAGAGACTAAACAAAAGATAATACAAAAACTGAGAATCCTCAAAGTTCTGGTTTATGGATATGGATAGAAATGTAATTCCAGAAACAAACTTTAGTTAGCTAAAAGTGAAAATGTATGAGAAACAAATCTAACAACTAGATACAAATAATTACAAGTGTTTCAAAGGTGATAAGCCAGTAATGAGGAATAGACACTTTAAGGCGATTTCAAAAGTAATCGGTAAGTCATCTATCCCAGGGAACTATCACATTAACAATACATCCCTAAGAGTTGACCCAATTGTTTAGGATTTGGGAACTTATGTGGACAGTGACCTAACTTTTGACAAACATGTGTCCATTGTTGTAAGGAAGTCATTCCATATTGCCCAACTTATAAACAAATATATTGTGTCTATATCTAGGGATGTCCTTGTCCTCCTTTACTTAGCCCTCATTAGGCCAGTCATTGAATATAATGCCCCCTTTGGCATATATCTGTCCAGACACATGAAACAACTGGAACTCCCACAGACATATCTTACTAAAAGGATACAAGGCCTAAACAATGTGTCGTACATGGACTGACTGAAAGCCCTGTCACTGTACATGGTATCCTACAGACTGTTAAGAGGTGACCTGTGTCTGGCATACAAGGAATCCTCTGACACAATACTGATGAATTTACTGCCATCAGTAAGTAAACTGGCATCAAAAAACCCAGTCCAGGGATCTAAACCTCCTTTGCAACATCAACAGAACAGTTTGGAGGGACAGGTATATTTCACAGGGGATACGACTGCTGTGGAACAGACTTCCCATCCACATAAAACAAAGTTCATCCCTGTCTATATTCAAGTGCAACTTGAATCTATGGCTGGGAAACAGAAAATTTTCTCCAGGACTCCCCCCCCCCACCATACTAAAAATGGACAGACAGCTCCTAAATGCTTTATCCCATGCATGGGTCCCCTCAAATTATCTGTGGCATGATCCCAGTTATTCTCATTAGGGTAATATAGAATTATTGATCATGGGAAGAGTAAGACCAATCTCTAGCCAAATGGGATAAGTTACTTTTAGCGCAAAAAGGGACATTAGGTAGGCTTACAATGTCCCACAAGGGCAACTAGCCTAGAACTTACCTTAGCACACCAAAAATCTAAGGGGATTGCCTTTCCAGTTTCATTTGTCAGTGCAAAGTAAGATAAGCAGAAAAGATAAGACTGGGAGATGCTTCTAGGGTCAGGTATACAAAAGATGAGACTGGGAGGAGCTTCCA
This sequence comes from Protopterus annectens, assembly GCF_019279795.1. Taxonomy (NCBI): domain Eukaryota; kingdom Metazoa; phylum Chordata; order Ceratodontiformes; family Protopteridae; genus Protopterus; species Protopterus annectens. Next base: position 586,770,245 of record NC_056732.1, read on the forward strand.
AGGGAGATATACATTAGGGGTGGACAGCTTAAAAGTTTAAAATTGCAACAGGAACAGGGTAGGTAGGTGGGGAACAACAAAATCTATTTAAATTGCAAGATAAGTATAGAATTTTAAATGTAGTATAAATATACTTCCCTGGAAGAAAAAATATAGTCCAAATTCATTGTTTTCAAGCTTCTAGGAGTTCCAAGACTAAGCTGGCTGACTGCTCATGTAATACAAAATGCCAGGGGGCTGGGTTTAATTACCACAAGCTCTAGTTACAACTTACATAGCTGGCCAAAGTTGTCTTTTTGTTTTAAGTTTGAAAAGTGACTAAAGCACTTAATTAGATGTGCAGTGCTGATAATCCACCTAAGAGCTCAGAAAATAGCAATCAATACTGTAAAACCAAATTAACTTATAGGTAGAGCTTCAGATTCAGAAGAGATATAATAAAAATGTAATAAAATGTGAGCCCACTCAGAAGTGATTTATTAAACACCTAAGCACAGGATAGAAGCCACTTGAAAAGTACTGCAGACTATAAAGCACTGCAACTATAAAAATACTTTTAATTAATTGCTTTAACTTCAGATTCAGAATACATGACAGGAACAACACAAAACTGATTTAGGTTTATGTGCAGGTAAAAATTCCATTCCAGTACAAAGCAAAACAGTATAAAACATAAGAACGTCCCCTTCTACACATACAAAGGGGTTCTCAGTGAAACATGAATTCTGAAAATTACACATTATGCATCTTCAGTAGCCCCCAAAGAGTCCTACAAACAGTGTATTAGCAAAGTCTAAGAAAAAGGCAGTGGACTGACAATCAAATACTTTGTAGTAATACAAGCCACGTGTGTCCCACATTGTGACTTACAAGAGCTGTGGAAGGTAATAATTATAAGAATTAAGCAGTATGGCTTTCTGGCTTAAGGTAATAAAGAATACCAAAATACTTCAAGAGTAAAGCCTCAATAAAACGTATCATGCAACCATGCTTTTTCCTTAAATGATTGCCTATTACAGTATTAATGAACAATCTATTGTGTCATTTACAAGCTTAATCAGTTTGCTGAGCACTGAGTGTTTACCTGACAGGTACTTGAAAGGTGACATTATACTTACTTTTTTTTAAGTCAAATTCATAAGGGTGGGTGTAGATGTAAATGAGAAAAAGTAGCAATGCAAAGTTAGAAAACAGTGACATTTTGGATAGCAGGAACCTCAACACCTAAAAGGTTTGTGCAGGTTTCTGCACAATTAGGGTGCTGCAGAGAAAAAAGGACCTCAGAGGCTCACAGGCTACATTGCTGCCATTCTGAAAGTGAGACAAAAAGGTAGGAAACACTATAACTTACTAGAATGGAATCACTCAGGGCACCACAAATACTGAAAGAAATTATGTTGTTCTTCTAAAGCAGAATGGAGAGTCAAATTGTTTCTGTAGGAGAGGGGGCTAGGATCAGGCAGAAAGAAAATCAGAATAAGATGTTGTCACTACAGTAACAGGATTTGAAAGGCAGGAAGGATTACAAGTCATGGTAAATGCAGAAATGAGAAAGTCTCAGGATATGGACAGATACAAGCTAGAGGATAAATATTCCAAACTAATAAAATATCATGTGCTTTGATGATTTGAAGAATGTCAAGGAACCAAGAATGGTATGTTCTTGTCATAGTACACTAGTGACATGGAATAGGCGTCTGATATAACTCCATTCATTCAACCCTGTGGGAGTAAAACAGGGGTGGAGTAGAAGGGTATGAGTATGGTTCATAATGTATAATCAAACTTATAACTTTAGATCTTTGAGAAGCTTGCAATGCATTGTGAATGCTGTTTTATGCATGCAAGGGCTAATATGAAACAATATATGTTGCTCTTAAATATATTGCAGAATTTCTTAAATGTTTCTGGTTTAATTCGTAATAGGAATAAGATTAAAATATTCACTCCAACACAGGATGCTCAGACAATTTTAACTAATACATCCAGCTTACATTCTTGAAATAGTCACTTGAGTAGAATACCTGGGGATTATTGTAGATGTAGATTTATGTTCCCCCTCTCATGTAATAGTAATCATATCTCAGATAATATCACACATATGATTATTTCCTGGAAAGGTATGGTTCTACACTTCCTTAGCAGGGTCCAAACAATTAAAATTATGTGCTTGCCCCAAATTCTATATATTTTAGGACATTATCCTCATATTTCACATTCTAATGTATTTTATAAATTGCAACAACAATATTTTAGTTTTCTCTGGCAAGACCAAAAAGCTTGTATCAGTAGGAAAAACTGCATGCTCAAACTACTCAGGGTGAGGGGTATAATTAGTTTTTTTCTAATTTCCACAACTATGCTAAATCTATTGTGGGTAGGCAATATGTCAGATGATGGCAGCAAGTCATACCACTCTGGTTTCAAGTGGCATTTCAGGATATCATACATTCGCCATATCCACTGACATCAGATCAGTCTGACAAAGTCTGGGATTCTGGTGGTCTTAAACAATTATATGAAGTTATTATTACCATAACAGATCAGCTAGAATGAACAATCATAAACTATTTCCAGGATCTGGAGGAATCCCCCAGTCATGAATGATGCAAAACCATTTTTATAGAGCAATTGGATGACCATGAAATATTTTACATTACAGATATATGGGATAAGCAATATGGCAACTTGAAAACTCTAGGGCAGGATAAGGTATCTCAGAAGTATAGGGAGACAAGGGTTGTAATGGTGGCAAATCTTACTGCCGCAGTCCTGTTTAACTTCTACACAGTTTCACAATTGTTCCATGATATAAATAAAATTGCAGACCAATGATAAAAATCATTATAAATCTGAAGTATGTCATAAATCATTTTACCAACAATGGCTAAAATTAGAATCCTCTGCTGGGTATGTGTGATGAAGGAAATAGCAAATGATGACTACTTATTTCATTTAGGCTTAGAATCAGTATGGTGTCATTGTCATCACAGAGCCCTTCCACATTTTGTAAGATTTGCCATTTAAATGCTTGCACATGTGGCAGTCATCCCCAGTTTCTTACTGACAGAAATTAAATTATGCTGATACACGATGTTGGTGATATGGACAGGTTGATGCATGGTATCTCTATATGGTCTGCTTGTGCTGTCATGTTAAATATATTGTGGGACAACATCATTGATGTGATTAAAAGATGCACTAGAATCTCCTTTCCCGACAGTAGTGATATACAATTTTGACTATTGACTATAACACCAAATAGATTTAATCTGGACACAGCTACTTGGCATTAGATAACACTTATGAGAATATTAAGGTTCTGGAACTGTACTGATTTAGAATAGATACACTTGCTTACTAGTTTATTTAATTAAGACAAGATTATATCATCATCCTGAAATAGATTACACCTGATGGAATAATAATTTATCTATTCTGATCTTTTGTATGCAGAGTACAGTGTTAGCATTTACACTATCTCATCTAATATAATTTTACATATACATTCTTGAAGTGATCGGATATGATGTTTTGAAAAGTTTTATGAAATTGAACTTTGGCTATTTGTAATTGTATAGAATTATGTATCCCCTGACATCTTTGTTTTATTTTTGTTATTTAACTAACCTAATTAATATAGGTTGCTCTTATAAATAAATATATGCTGCACTGGAAAACACACAGTGAGAAAAAGAGAGAAGGGACTGAAGTGCCTGTTTGTTTAAATACCATTAAATGGCCAATTCAGCCTGTTGTCATTGAGCTGCCATATGCAGAGAAGTAGAAAGTTGAATGAAGTGAACAAGATTAATGAAACACATTCAGTGAGTGAAAAAGTGAGGGATTAGTATCAAATCATGTGTTTTGTCAAGAACTGTGAGATAATTATAAGTCGGGGGCTCCTTACTTTGAATTAGGATACACAAACTAAAGAAGTTATAAAGTGACAAAAACATCAAGAACCAAACCACAAATCAAAAACTGGTGAACTGGAAAAGGACACTGGCCAGACCAACGACTGGAATACAAAATTTTAATAATACAACAATACCAATAATTGAGCACTTTTATCTGACTATATCTAAAGACTTCATTAGAATCTAGTTACATGTTGAGTAAGTTCCATTTAAATTAGCCTCTCCTCTTATCACATGATAAGTAAAAATCCAGTCACATTAAATAACCTCAGCACTCAATTCCCATCTATACATACCAATAAAATTACATTTATGACATTACATAGAAACACAAATATGTTAAAACCTGAGCATCATAACACATAGAGATGAATATATATATATATATATATATATATATATATATATATATATATATGGGTCTAAGTTATAACGTCGACAGATGGGAAGACCGACAGCGAAATCACCGACGCGAGAAGATCGACGGATGAAACACCGACGCGGAGAACACCGAGATGGGGAAAGGATGTGTAAGTATGCGGTAGTGACGGACGTTAGGGTGCGAGTAAGGTAAGTGTGCGATGTTGGCGGTCTGTAGGGGTAGGGGTGGGTTAAGTGAGTTAGGGTTAGGGCGCGAGTTAGGTAAGGGTGCAGTAGTGACTGTTTTGGGTTAGGGGTGGGTTAAGTGAGTTAGGGTTAGGGCGCGAGTTAGGTAAGGGTGCGGTAGTGAATGTTTTGGGTTAGGGGCGGGTTAAGTGAGTTAGGGTTAGGGCGCGAGTTAGGTAAAGGTGCAGTAGTGACTTTGTTTGGGTTAGGGGCGGGTTAAGTGAGTTAGGGTCAGGGAGCGGGTTAGGTTAGTGTGCGATAGTGACGGACCTTAGGGTTAGGGTTTCGGTTAGGGTAGTGGATAGTTGTGTATGTAAGGTTTAGTGTTTGTTTGTTAGGATTTAGGTGTGCTTGTGTTGTGTGTGTGGGTTTGGTCAGGGAATTTGTTTTGTTTATTGGTTGTTGTGGTGATGTGTTGAGTGTGTGTGGTGTCGTGTTTGTGAGCTGTCGATGATGTGGTGTCGGTGATGTTGTTGTCGATGTTGTGTGCTGTCGGTGTTATAACCTAGAACCATATATATATATATATATATATATATATATATATATATATATATATATATATATACATACATATATATATATATCATACATTATAGGACCATAATTTTTATAGGATTTATAGGATCATAAGAAGTTACTAGGCTAATAGCCCTAGGACCCTTACAAGCCAATCCAAGTTCTAAGCTTATTTCCATGATCAGCACCTATTGCTGTTGTCCAAGAGGGACATAAGTGAATCCCCTGGGGTGAATTTACAGTTACTCATTCAATCATGCAGATTGCATTTGAAGAGGGCCAATGATGTGCTTTGTTTGACATGACGTGGGAGCCTGTACCAAAGGTGTGGTAACCTCTGGGAGAAATCTGTCCCTCCAGCAGGTACTATTAATGTCACATACCAGGTTAAGGTCTTTGAAGCGAGTAACCCGTTTACCATTTGACTTGCAGATATGCAACATTTCCAATAAAGCAGGGTCAGAGATTGCATTATATGTAAGGTAGAAATTGCCTTTGAGTAGTCTGTATGAAATAGAATAAAGTGGCAGGAATTTCAGATGATTCACATAAGACAGATGAGGAAGACCTTGAATTTTCTTGTGAGGAACCTCTGTGGTCTCTCCAATTACTGCAGGTGCTTGGAAAGGTACATACCAAAAGGGGTGTTATACTCAATTATTGGCCTGATGAAAGAAGATTATAGGGAGGTTATAACTTCTTTTTTTCTAGAGGCAATGCCTTTACTTATGATATGAGTAATATACAATGCCCTTCTTACCACTCTGGAGACATGGTGATCAAAGATAAAGTTGCTGTCAACCTGTTTGCCCAGGTCTCTCACCATTGAATGCATACTTAGGTTGTTGTTATTGATGTGGCAGTTAGCACAAACATTGCTCTTACTGAAAATGATGACAATACATTTTCTGCATTGAGTTTAAGGCTATGACTTTGGCACCAAACATTTGTTTGTGTAAAACCCTCTTGTAGGATGTTGACATATTTTGGAGATCTGTGACCACTCTCAGTTTGCACTCATCAGCAAACTTTGTCAGTCACATATCTTTAGGTTTTACTTGTACTTCTGACAAACAATAGAGGTCCCAAGACTGGTCCCTGTAGAACACCACTGGTTACAGGTCTGCTGCTGGAGGTAGATTCCCCTATTTTGACCTTATAGGTTCTAGCAGTGATATCTAATGATATAAGGTTGATATCTAGCTGAGTGAGTTTGTCAATGATGCCTGAGTGCGGGATAGAACCAAAAGCCTTGGCTAAGTCTAGGTAGCCTGTATGCACAGATTTTCCCTTGTCCAGGACGTTGGAGGCTGTCTCAAAAAAGTCCACCAGGTTTAACAGGCAGGATCTCCCTTTGACAAATCCAAACTGAGTAGGGTCAGGTGTTTGGAGATTACCTGTATCTTTATTGAAAAGGTCCATGATGATTCACTCCATAGCCTTGCAGATAAGGCTGGTCAGGCTAATTGGTCTATAGTTCCCGGGATCAGTGGAAGCACCACCTGTGTGCAAGGAGATAACGGTGGCTGTTTTTCATTCAGCTGAGATGAAGCTGGTGCTTAGACTATGATCAAAAAGAGAATCAAATGGTGTCACTAATTCTTGTTGTAGCCCATGTAGGACACAGCCTGGGATGTTATCACATCCCATAGATGCTGTGTTTTGGCCTTAGATAGGGTGTTTATGACCTGCTCTTTAGAGATACAAGGTAGGGGACAGGTGATAAGGATGTCATGGAGTACATGTGACAGGGACAGGGGAGTGAAGTTTTCAGAGAACCTGTTGGCTAACAGGTTAGCTATGTCCACAGGCTCAGTATACATGGTATCATTAACTACCAGTTCAGCACAAATCTGGGCCTTTCCTTTTAAGTTACGGATGTAATTAAAGAATGCCTTATGGTTGTCCATAGTTGAGGAAGCTCATTTAGATTAGTAGTTTGCTTTGGAGGACTTCGCAAGAAGTCTTATTTGCTTTTTAAGCTGAGGAGGGAGTGTTTCCAGTTTAGGGTTTGCTTCCTCTCACTCTTAGGCATCAACTTCTTATTGTAAAGCCTGTTAATGGCAGTTGTCCAGCAGGCAGGTTTGTTCTTCCTTGAGGAGCTTGTTTTGGTCCTATCAGGTATGGCCAAGTCAATGCAGTTATACAGGTGTTTGTGTAAAGCATTGGTGTACAACTCAGCATAGTTGACAGATCCATCTAGGGAGGAAGGTGCAGTGAACCTATTTATGCCATCCTGTAAGAAGGTATACTCTGCTTTGGAGAAGTTTTTTAGTTTAGTTGCTGCTGGGGGGTCAGGTGTGATAATAACTTTGAATGAAGCTGATTTGTGGTCAGATCTCACCAGGGAAGACCTCACAGTGTGTTTATTTTTAATTTAAATTTTAAAATGCTAAATATAGATATGTGCTCATTCAATCTGGGTGGTACAAGCACATTAAGTTTGATTTTCAACACTAGTTCTCTCGCTTCAATTTGGTCCTTCCAAGGGCCTCCCCTTAAATTTTTATGGACAATATTAAGTCCAAAAAAAAACAAATTGATGAGTTGGATATTTTGAAATATGCTTAAATAAAGAACTATTTTTATTTTATTCCAAATATCTAAATTATGTTCATAAATGCTGTCCGTAAAATGTCTTTTAGTCTTTCCCACTTAAAATCCCCTGCATTGTTGGCAAAGAGCCACATAGACCACCCTAACCGAATTACAATTACAGTGGTCATGAGATCTAATCCTAACTTTATTAATAACCAGCAAGTGTTTCTCCAAGATGTGTTTACATTGTGGACAAAATCGCCATTTAAAGGTCACGACCCTTTTGTTTGTATGAGTTGTGGAAACCATATCAACCACATCAACAATTGTTTAAAAGATTTTCCTCTACCACATGTGGGGCTTCACCTAAAATTTCAGTTACATTGTCAAAGTAAGAAAAAAATTCTCCAATTCCTCTTGAGAATATATATAATATTAGAGTGATCAGTGCATGGGTGGTAACAAATGATTTTGAATATTTACCGTGCCCAGGCTTCTTAATACCAAGAACATTGTCAGAGTTGTCACTTCTAAGCAAAGGTTTATAAATCCCACTTCTTTTTCTACTTACTTCCTCCAAGGTTTCTTGTACCAAATTGTTTGGGTACCCTTGAGAACAAAACATCTGTGTTAATTTTAAAACTCTTTAACCATTAGGAACTATTCCAAGGCAAACCATGTTTTATTAAGCGAAAACTTGTCAAAATTCCATGCCACTCCAAAACCAGATAACAAAGCAACCTATGTGAAATTCTCACAGACACTCTGTACAACCATTTCAATGGCTGCATAGAAGCTGCTGATCCTACCAGAAGAAGGCCAAAAGCATACTCATAAAAGCAAACTACCCAGGTGGAACCCTACATTAAACAGATTATACAACAAAAGAGAAAAGCCATAGCTAAAATTAGGATGTGTAATACCCAAAAAGATAAAAACTCTCTCATCAAACTAAATAGACAACTTAGAGAACTAATTAATTTTGTGGTCAAGATAGATGTTCAGGCCAAAGGCCATAAGACCTTCATTAGCTATGTCAGAAGCTTCAAACGCAACATGAAAGCAGTGTGCTAAACTGGTATTTAATGGAGTAACATTCACGGAGGCGGGTGATTTAGTGAACCTAGAGACCAGCAAATTTAGCACCAACTCCCTCCCCCCTCACTCCCAGCCATCGTTCAGGAAATACCTTTAAACATGACCCCGTAAATTATAACTAGGGAACAGGTCCTGGATGCACTTTTTAACTCCAAAAACACAGCCTCAATGGGCCTGATAATGTCCCAGGATGCCTCCTGAATGGCCTGAAATATGACCTATCAAGAATTAGAAGTTATGTACTTACCATAACGTTCCATCTGAGTAGGTGGATTCATTTGTCTGCAACCTGTGGGTTATGGATCCAATATCGGATCCGAACCGGCATGGTTTACCCAGCTATGGATCCGAGCTCCTAGCTCCTCCCCTCACCCATAATGCCCTGCTCTCCCTACATGACCTCAGATCGAGTTTGCCCTGTAACAAATACCCTAACCAAAGGGTAACACATTCTATGCAGGAAACTGACAAGGCCAGGGGGATAGGCGGGCGGGATGGTTGCAGACAAATGAATCCACCTACTCAGATGGAACGTTATGGTAAGTACATAACTTCTAAATCTGAAGTAGGAGATTCATTTGTCAGCAACCTGTGGGACAGAGTCCCCAGCTACCTGAGTCTTGGGCGGCTGTCATGGAAGGATATCCCGGAGCACCGCGGAGCCAAAGGATGGTCTACCTCTAGACGTGATATCCAGCTTGTAATGAGAAATAAAGGTATGAGATGAAGCCCAAGTGGCTGCTGAACAAATGTCATCCAGAGGAATCCTAGCCTTAAAGGCCGCTGAGGTAGAAACAGACCGGGTTGAATGAGCATGGATTCTGTCCGGTGCGGACCTCCCGGAAGCTTGGTAAGCTAATAGAATACACTGGGAAATCCAGCGTGACAAGGAGACTTTGGAAACTGGTTTACCCAGGTTGAATGTGGCAAAGGAAATGAACAATTGGTCGGATTGCCTGTGACCAGCTGTCCTGTTAAGATAAAAACGAAGCTGCCTGTGAACATCCAATGAATGCAGCTTGTACTCGCCTTTATTCTGATATTTAGGAAAGAAAACAGGGAGGTTGATGGACTGATTAATGTTTGCTTCCGAAGCTACCTTAGGAAGAAAAGAGGGATTGATCCTGAGGTACACGCGGTCCGGATGGAAGATCAAGTAAGGCAGCTTCATGGACAGGGCTTGAAGTTCCGAAACTCTCTTGGCTGAAGTAATGGCTACTAAAAATGCAGTCTTAAGAGATAAGAATTTTAGATCTACTGTGGCCGCAGGTTCGAAGGGGGGAGCGGTCAAGGCCTGAAGAACCAAGGAAAGATCCCATGGTGGAACCGCCTGATTGATAGGGGGTCTAAGCAGAAAGGTGCCTTTTAGGAAGATTTTACATAATTTGGCAGACATAAGAGGCCCAGAGTCATGACCAACATGATAATGAGAAATGGCCGCTAGCTGAACTTTGACCGTGGAACTACTGGCGCCATCATTAAAAAGAGTGGTAAGGAAGTCTAGCACCAAAGGAAGGGGAACCGTGAAGGGATCTAGACCCTGCCGCTCCGCCCAAATGGAGAATCACTTCCATTTACTGCGATAAATTTTTCTGGTAGAGGGTTTATGAGCCGCTACCAGAATGGCCTTAATGGGAGACAAGATACCGGGAGTCCTGATTAGGAGTGGAACTGGAGCAGCCAAGCAGTCAGCTTCAAGTTGTCCAGGTTCGGAGTTGGTAGGTTCGATGGGTGTGATATCAGATCCGGAATGGGATCTAGAATCCAAGGTGGATTCACTGAGTGAGACCTTAGGAAGGGAACCAGATCTGCCGAGGCCAGAATGGGGCTATGAGGATCATTCTGCACCCCAACCGAGAGGCTTTCTGAAGAACCTGGAGCATCAGAGGCAAAGGGGGGTATGCGTAAAGAAGACCGGGAGGCCAAGCATGCACCAGAGCGTCTCTCGGGGAATCCCCTGGAGGAGGGATTAGAGCGAAAAAACTGTTGCACTTGGTGTTTAAGGGAGAAGCAAAGAGATCGCAACAAGGAGTTCCCCACTGTGTGAAGATACATTTCGCTACTTGAGCATTGAGAGACCACTCGTACGGGGAGAGAATGGTTCGACTGAGCTTGTCCGCAAGGATGTTGGACCGACCCGGAATATGCGTTGCGATGAGAAAGCGGTTGGTGGAGATCGCCCATTGCCACACTCTCATGGCTTCTCGACATAAAGGGTAAGACCTCGTTCCCCCCTGTTTGTTGATGTACCAGACCACTGACATGTTGTCTGACTAAATCGCAATTGTTCCCAGGGGAAGAAAGGCTTGAAGTGCTTGCAACGCCAAGAGCACTGCTCTCATCTCCAGAACATTGATATGCAGGGAGGTCTCTGAGTCATTCCACGTGCCTTGGACCATCCGGCCCGCAAAATGCCCCCCCCCCACCCGAGGCGGGAGGTGTCCGTGGTCACTGTGGTGAGACGGGGAGATGCACAAAAGGGGCGGCCTCCGTGGAGATCCTTGGAATGGAGCCACCACAAGAGAGACCACTTGCAAGCCTTGCTGATTGCAATGGGGTGATGCAGGGGGAGAGAAAGATATGACCATTGTACTTGAAGTGTCCACTGAAGAACCCGCATGTTCAAGCAGGCGAGTGGTAGAAGAGAAATTGCTGCCACCATGGACCTTAGTGCCCTCAGGACCAATTCTGCCGGAACTGAGCTGGAGTGGAGGATGGCCCACACCTGGAGTCGCAGATTCCAAACTCTGTCGGTTGTGAGAAAGGCTCTTAACTTCCTCGTGTCTAACCTGGCACCTATGAATTCTATCAACTGAGTAGGGGCCAGGTTGGACTTTCCTATGTTTACCGTGATGCCTAGCCAGGGAGCTAGATGAAGAAAGGAGTCTCTTGCCAAGGATAGTAAATGCCTTGTTGGGGCGGTGAGAAGCCAGTCATCCAGGTATGGAAAGACCTGCACCCCCTGAAGCCTCAGATGGGCCGCAACCACTGCTAACACTTTGGTGAACACCCTGGGGGCTGTGGTGAGACCAAAGGGAAGGACCCAGAACTGGTAGTGACTGGCTCCCAGCCGGAAGCGAAGAAACCTCCTGGACCATCTGTCCATTAGTATGTGGTAGTACGCCTCCTTGAGGTCTATAGAGCACATCCAGTGATTCTCTCCCAGAAGGGGGAGGATGGACTGCAAAGTGACCATCCGGAACTTCTTCTTGGGAACTGCCAGGTTTAATAGGGACAGGTCTAAAATTGGTCTTAGGTCCCCCATCTTTTTTGGCACTAAAAAGAACCTGGAGTAGAACCCTGATCCGATCTGGTCTTGGGGGATGGGCTGGATGGCTCTTTTCCTCAGCAGATGGCCAATTTCTGCTGAAGCGGCCTCCCTCTGATCGGGTGGAACGTCGGGGAGGGATTTTAGCTTTGGGACATGAAGAAAAGGGATTTTGTATCCTCTGGGTATAATGCGGAGGACCCAGCGGTCTGATGTTATGGACTCCCATGCCACTAGGTGCTCCGAAAAACATCCCCCGACTGCCTCCATAGTGGAGCAGTCAGGCAACCCCTCAGGGTTGCTGCGCAGGCCATTCAGAGAAAGGTTCTCTGGACTCAAAATTCCTGGGAGCCCCTCTGCCCCTGGGGCGGTGTCCTCCCTGTCCTCCTCTGCCATGGAAGGACTGGTTGTCAGAGCGGGTTGGGATTGCTGCGACTTCCGGAACCACATCTTCTTCTGGCCCTTTTGGTTCCTAGAGTAGGACCTCTGGGGCACAGAGAAGCGGACTCCGATGGCAGACAGCGTCTTCCCGTCCTTCTCGCTCTGGACCAAGGTGCCGCGAACCGTCTTGCCAAAAAGGGCAGAACCGTCAAAGGGGGCATTCGCGAATGATGCCTTGAAGGGCTCCGTGAAATCGCAATGGCGGAGCCAGGCCTGGCGTCTCGTGACTAGGCCTACTCCTGCAGCTCTAGCAGCTCCCTCAGTAGCATGGGAAAGTAACTGCATAGAGGTATTGGTCACGGAACGAAGAGCGGCCATACGGGTGGAGTGCAAAAGTTTGTCCTCCTCCGACATGGACTCTAGGGGGAATGCAGCGTATTCCTTGATAAGATCGCGCTGCATCCTAACCACTTGTGCCAGATAGTTGAGCGCCCTCACTGAGAAGGTCGCTGAACTAAACATTCACTTCCCCAAGTGGTCCATCATCCGAGACTCCTTGCTCGGAGGATGAACTGAGGGACTCTCCTGAGCGAGTTCCCTCTTAGTGGCTGCTGCCGTCAACATGGCATCTACCGGGGGTCCTTTGCTCCAGTGGGCACGGTCAGCAGGGGGGCTAAGAATCCTGTCCGGCCTCTTGGGGATTGGCTCCATGGTGTCTGGTTCCTTCCACACCCTGGTGGTAATGAGGTCCACCAGGGGGTCGGCAGGAGGAGACACCCAAGAGGTAGACGGGCCCGCTTCGAATGCCTCCAAGAACACGGACTCGTCCGAGGAAGACTTTGGGGCAGACCACCCACCTCTTATACGAAGCATTTCCATGATGTCTCCAAAGGAGACATCCTCGGGGGGTGATCTTGGGGAGCCTTCCCCTTCCTCCAAGTCCGTGTCTTCAGTTAAAGACTCGGGGGAGTCTATGTGCCTCCTTTTACACGTGTGCTTGCGAGGTGCTTCTTCGGGGGGGCTGTCCAAGGAACCCTCGCAAGCAGTGTCTAGTTCCAAAGGAACTGCTTGGGGCATTGAAATGGGCTGTCCCAGTGGCCGGGTGATGGAAGCCTGACCCAGAGCAGATGGAGTGCGGGATGGAGCCGAAGCAAGTGCCGGGGGTCCGAAAGCCCTCAACAGAGCCCTCTCCACTACGTCAAAAGCTGAAGGGGAGCCAGCCTCGACCAAAGGATCTGACAGTCGGCTCCCCCTCGGATCCGAGGAGTGGATCGGAGCCGGCACCGTGCCCCTTGGATCCGAGGGACCAGTGCGCTCCGACACGGACGGCGCCGAAGGCACACTGAGTCCCCCGGATCCGAAGCTCGGAGCAAGGCTCCGAGAGGTCGGATCCGAAGCACTCAAGGGCAGGGTCGGATCTGAAGTACCTAGTACTGTCAGCGCCGACCCACCCCCGGCTCCGAAGCTGCCCGGCTCCGAACGCTCCGAGCCCGGGTAGCGGGTCGGAGAAGGAGCTATGGGCTTGAAAAATGGGGTCGAGCTCCCCCCCGGGGGGGGGGGGCAGGAGTACTCCCATCTGCATCTGGGCCTGGATGAACCTTCGCATCATCCGGTCCAGACCAGCGTCGGAGAGACTATAGGTAGACCTCGATGAGGCTACCGAGGTAGGCCTTGAGTACCGCCTCGATAGCCTCGAAGGAGGTCGGGTCTCTTCCTCCTCAGGCCCCGGTGAAAAGGATGGGGACCGGAGCCGAGGAGGAGGAGAGCCAGCAGCCATAGAGGCCGGAGGAGAAGCCCGCTTAGCCGGCGGGGCCGAGACGGAGGTCTCGGCCCGCCGCTTATGGTGCTTCTCTCTCCGGTCCTTCTTCCTCGCTTCCCTCTCCTCTGAACCCGTAGAGGGAGTTTGAATCCCGGGAGGAGGAGGGGGAGCAGGTAAGGCAGTAACCGCCGAAGCGGTAACTACCAACGGGGCGGAGGCCGAAGCCGAGTCCGGGGGCAAGAGTCCCGCCAAGACCAGCTTCGACCTCCGCTCCTTCAATGCTCTGGGGTTGAACCCTGCACAGATTGAACATCCAGAGGTGAGGTGTTCAACCCCAAGGCATCGAACGCGCCGAGTGTGGCCATCAGCAGGGGATAGCTTATGGCCACACTCGGAGCATTTTGAGAAAATTGCCTTTGGGGCCTCAGACATACTATCTCTTTTTTTTTTTTTTTTTTAAGAAAAAATAAACTAACACACACACTAAAGGCCCCAAAGAAACACACACTCACACTAGCTATGCGCCAGAGAGGGGAGGGTACACAAAATTAAGTTAACTTAACTCAAAAATATTATATATAGAAAGGGAACCTAACACTTTCACACAGTTAAAGTATTTTCAAATAAAAATAACCCTTTTAAAGTACAAAAAAACCACTTAGCTTATGGAGCTCGAAATCTAGGCTGTCACCATGAACGCGGCAAACTAGATCTGAGGTCATGTAGGGAGAACAGGGCATTATGGGTGAGGGGAGGAGCTAGGAGCTCGGATCCGTAGCTGGATAAACCATGCCGGTTCGGACCCGATATCGGATCCATAACCCACTGGTTGCTGACAAATGAATCTCCTTCTTCAGATCACTGGATTCACTATTCAATTATAGTCTCAGAACAGGCTATGTGCTATAGGAATGGAGAACTGCAATGGTCATCCCTCTACATAAGGGCAAACAATCAGTGGATTAAAGGAACTATTGACCAATTAGTCTGACTAGTCTTATATTGCATTTCACATTTGTTTACCAGGAAAGTCCGACTTGAAACAAGCCAATTTTCAGTGGAGTCATGGGGAGAAATGCTCCAGATGCATGTCTTTGTAATGTGGGAGGAAACCAGAGCACCTGGAGGAAACTCACATGAACACAGGGAGGACATGCAGACTCAGCACAGAAAGCATTCCAGCTGAAAATCAAACTAGAGAACCTCTTACTGTGAAGCGACAACACAAACTGCTGCATCACTGCACCGTATATACAAAGCCATGGAATTAATTATCATTTACAGTGGCATAGGAAACCTTCAGACACTGGACCTAACCCAGTTCAGTTTTGTCAAAGACAGGTCATGCCTAATAAGCCTGATGGACTTGGAGGAGGTCAGCAAGGCAATGGATGAGGAAAAATGGTGCATACTGCCTGTCTTGTCCTGGTTAACACATTTGATATAATGCCCTACACAGGCATTGTAAACAAACTGACAGAATTAGGCATAAATCCCTATATAACTCACTAAATACCCATCTGGCTCACAGGTAGGGCCCAGGAAGTTATGAAGGGCAAGAACACATTTACAAAGAGGCCAGTCAGTAGTGGAGTCCATCAGGGATCTGTACTGAGCTTGCTCCATTTTGGAATTTACTTCTCAGAAGTCAAGGCCAATGTCAAAGTCCTCTTGTTGACCAAGTTCACATATGATTGCAAACTTGGAGCAGTTATAGAATCCCCCCCAAGATACTAACATCTTACAGGTAGGTCTAACACAAATGACTGGTGCTAAAGCCATGGCTTAAAATGCCATGAAATGCAAAATTCTACCTTTTCAGAAGGCAAACACCCTAAGGAGCTATGTCATTGATAAAACTCCCCTAAGAGTAGATAAGATAGTTAAGGATTTGGCCACACATGCAGATAGTCACCTGGCTTTTGGCCAACATGTGTCCAAGGTAGTAAGGAAATTATTCTATGTTGCTCAACTTATAAATAAGGGCATGTCATCTAGGTCTTGAGAAGTCACTGTGTCTCTATATTTGGCCCTCGACAGACTTCTCACTGAGTATAATGTCTCCTTTGTTGTGTACCTGACCAGGCACATGCAACAACTGGAATGTCCACAGAGGTTCCCCCCAAAAAGAATACATGGTATAAACACAATGTGCTATGAACACCTCAAAGCTCTATCTCTATACTCTCTTCCCTACATATTGCTGAGAGTGCAAGAGATGTAGCTACACCAGGAATCTTGAATCCATGCTCTGTCACACTCAAAACAGTAACACAGAAGAGGTTGTCAGCTCACCCACCACTGCATATGCACATAGTACCATTACTTATACACATAATATGCATCAAACACAAAAATCTACAAGCATAGAGGTTCTCTCACAAAATTTACCTAAACACTAGAGACCTCCAAAACACAAGACTGCTACAACTAACACAGTCTCCATAGCACCCACAACACATAACAACACTAGTGTCTCACCCACCAAGCCAATAAAGCGAAACACACAAAACCAAAATTTTATTGTCATTGGAGACTCAGTAGTGAGACACACAGATGACCTACTCACCAAGTTGTTCAAGGAGAAAGTGACGGTCACCTGCCTGTCTGGTGTCAGGATTTGTCAGACCATGCATGCACTCGGGTCTCTTAGCAACAAGTACCATCATGACTCTGTCATAGTTCATATTGGTTTGAACAACCTGAGATGTACCTCATTGGACTATATGAACAGAGACATGGTTGAGCTCTCTGAGTATGTGTCCCAGGCAGGTATGCCCCTAGCCTTGAGCAGCATACTAGACTCACCTAGAATGATGCTGCAGTATAAACAAAAAATGATTGATTTCAATAATTGGCTTAGTTTTTGATGTCATTCAAAGGAGATCCTGCCCCTGTCAGCCTGGGAAGCCATGGTCAACAAACCTCGCTGTTTGCCAGAGACGGTTTGCAACTGGCACCTCTACACTTTCGGCTTCTGGCAAAGGCTCTTGCCTCCCCCATAGTGCCTTTTTTAGGCTAGGTGTAGAAAACAACATTATCAATGTGAAATTAGCCAACCAGAGCAGAATAAGGGTCATGCTGCTAAATGCTAGGAGCTTAAACCAACATTTGCATTCCCTGGAAGCACTTCTATCACTAGAAGATGTACATGTCTGTGCAGTGACAGAAACCTGCTTCAAGGCCTCAGAGAGTACCCCAGCCTTGCAAGGTTACAATACCTTCCACACCTTTAGACCACAAACTGAATGTGTGAAAATCAAAAGAGGTTGTGTTTCTATATATATTAGAGAGAAATTCACTTCATCTAGTTAGGCTGGACAACTCCATGGAGTTATTTCAAGTCCATGTTATGGTGAGTAAGACCCCCATTCAAGTCATAGCCAGTTATAGATCCTCCTCCATGGGCCACACTGCTCATGAAGCCAACATGTCCAAACTGGAGACAATCCACATTTTACTGAACGCTCTGGTTATGGGGGATTTCAGTTATCCCACCATCAACTAGCTGAGCTTTGTAGAACTGACTAGTTATTCAAATGTTCCTTAGTGTCAAGCTTTTTGCATATTGTAGGCAGGTCTTTAAAGTCTCAGGATTTAGGGGAGATATGCCACTCAAGGCAGTATTATCAGAATAATAGCATGGGGCAGGATGGAAGTCAGATATGGATGAGAGCAGATGTGAGGAAATGGGTTAGGGTAAAAATCAGATGTGTTTGATATTAATTCCTCTGCCAAATATGTCAAATATGCACTACTGAAATAACTATACATTTCATGGGTGAATAATGCATCAAGCGAGTTTGAATACATTGCAATTTGCTTGCCAAGTCTATTAAAGGTATCTCTGTCTGTGTTTGCCCAAAATTGCCCAAAATGTTTGGCTGTCATAAGAATAATTCTTGACCTCCGAATCACACTAGAATCTTGATCTGAGAAAACTAAATTGAAATCCCTCGTAATGATTAAATGCCCCTTGTTTTTATCATAGATCTGATGGAAACATTTGCCCATCTCTTACCTTCTACCTGGGATGTAATTATGTAGTATACACCATCCCAAGTAGTACCCCATCAGTGCTTGAAAATGTGGAAATAACCTGGAAATAGTGCAGACCTCTGTGACCCAACAAAACTGCTCACTTCATGTACCAGTAAGGATGGGAGGAGAACGTAAGACAGTTATATAGGTGTCCTGAAAAGAAATGATACCTAGGAAATGCTTGAACCAAATATATATTAGAATTTGCATCCTCAACTACTAAGGCTCATACAATGATCACCTAAGTTCATAAACTTAACCACGCATATTGCAAAACTATGGAACTCTCTCCCACCTCACCTAACAATTGACACAAATTACAAACAATTCTAGCATATCCTAAAAATATACCTAACCTCTATATGACACTGACACTGTATTAATACATGAATATCACTCACATATCACCACAACATTCATCTCTACCTCTTGTACAGTCATTTCTCTTGTCCATTTGAATACTAGCCTATGACCTATGCAAAACTACCCTCTTACTCTTGTGCTATATTGTATATATATATATATATATATATATATATATATATATATATATATATATATATATATATATATATATATATATATATATATGTGTGTGTGTGTGTGTGTGTGTGCGCGTGTGCGTGCGCGTGCGTGTTTGTGTGTGTGTGTGTGTGTGTGTGTGTGTGTGTGTAGTTAAGCAAGCAAGCAAAGCATGACAGTTAATCCAGTACACTACATTTTCCAAGTAACTGACGAGGATTGGAACTGGATGTAAGGTATTTATACTGTCTTAAAGGATACAGTCCTGCCCTTCTGTTTTACATAATTCTGTCATGCACTGAATAATTTTATCTTTTCTTCCTTGAATGGGAAGAGTATGTTACCACATTGTGTCCTAATCTGGTCATACAATTATTTTTCAGAAATGCTGCTGATAATATTTACTTTTGTAGAGGCTAAAGATGCAAGCATTTCTTGCTCAACCTTATCATGATATTATTATTTCTCTAATCTTTGTAATAAGAGACACAATCTAGTGATACTACAGCTGCATTTGATATCTGTTTGGCTATTACTATTTCATGATTAATAACTAAATGAAAGTTTGCAACAAACAAACTAATACAAAAGTTAATTAACTTCATATAATCCAGTCTGCAGTACTGCATTTCATCACTGCCATTTCACACTGAGCTAATTGGAGGAAGTCGGAGGAAGGGCTCTCAGCTAACTAATCTATGATAAACCTTAAGTATCCTGTTTTTTGCTTATATCTGAGTTATTTATAGTACTTTTATTTTACTCACTGTGTGTGAGGTAGTTAGTAGAATTTCTACAATTGTTAAGCATCTGGTTGGGTTTGTTCGTTCTGATTTCCTGCTAGGAGTGTATCATATAACTTGTTTGCATTTAAAAGCATTCTCTAGATTCTCCTTGGTCCTTTATCTGTTTAAATATTTCTGCAGTTTTCTCTACCTAAGTAGTGTTGGTAGTGTAGCATTGTCCATATTCAGGCTTGTGTTTTGGGCCTAGTTGTTTGTTAGTAGAGGCTGTGTGTCTGAGCACATGTCCCAGGCCATCATAACTTAGCCAAAGCCAGTATAGCATTTCAGTGAGAGTGAATTGTTTGTGGTCATTGGCTGACTGGGGTTGCCTGGACTATGCCTTGGCGTAAGCACCTCATTGGTTCTTTTAAGCTTTTTTAAAGTTGTTTCAGGTTTCAAATTTGTTACTTGAGAAGTAAACGTGTGACTGTTTCTGCCATTTTACACTGAGCTAATCGGAGGAAGTTGGAGAAAGGGCTCTGAGCTAACTAATCTGTGATATATAACATTAGTATCCTGTTTTTTTGATTATTTCTGAGTTATTTATAACACTTTTATTTTACTCACTGTGTGTGAGGTATTTAGTAGAATTTTCTACAATTGTTAAGCATCTGGTTGGGTTTGTTTGTTCTGATTTTTATGTCGCCTCACAGGTAGACGTTGCCCATTCGATTCTCAGCTAGAGCGTCTTCTGTGTGGCGACATGTGTGAATGGGCATTCCTTCGTTGAAGGTTGTGTGTCAGGCCCGGCAAGCCAGCACGTAAAACTCTACTGCCAATCATTAGCGGACCAGAGTTCTGCTGTGGCAACCCCTAACCGGGAAAAGCTGAAAGACACAAACAAACTTGGTGGCTTTGCAGTTCAGTTGCCCGCCCCTACTGTAAATTTGATCTGGGACACTCTTCCCAGTCTAGTGTCATTACCTCATTCTACCAATTCCAGGGAAAACATTTGAGAAGGCCAAAAAAAAAAAAAAAAATTCTAAGCTTGTTTCCTGCCTTTCCTATAAGTTGTCTAGTCCAGATACAGATTTGCTGTATCCAGGACTGTTTGTAAGCTTCTGAGCCCTCAAGCCTTTCTGTGTTGGAGGGAAGCCTTCTAGCTTAATTTTGTTTCTTAGAACTAGCCAGTTTTCTAGTTTCAGTACTCAAATCTGTTTCTTTGAGTTCAGCACTTGTTCAGAAATAATTGTAAGCACTAAATAAGCTACAAATTACTACAGCACTCAACTTTCCTCACTTGTCTAGAGGAAAACAGTTTGTAGTACTTAATAAATAAGCACCTATCCAGGCATGTCTAAGGGTCAGCTCCCGGTGTTTTCTCCTGTCTACCTGATGAATCTGGTTATCTTGGGGCAATGCAGAAATTGCCTCATGTACACAGACAACCCTCTACTCCTATCACCCAACACTACAACCTGTGAGAGATGCACTTATATAACCAAACTGGAAGCAAAGCTCTCTTCAACCAAGACTGGACTAGACAGTCAAGAGGAGAAGGTAAACACTTGCACCACACCACACTCATCACATAGTCCCTCTACACCACCAAAACACACACATAGAAACACAAAACAGATACTTACATTCGCGGAGGCTCTCAAAAAAAATCTACCCAAGCAACAGGACCCCCAAAGCAGAAACGCAAGCAACCTCCACCCCACAACACAACCCAGATGGCACATAGCCCACAAACTCAGTGTGCCACTCAACCACAGCTCATAAGGCATAACAACATACACAACACTCTAGTCATAGGTGACTCTATAGTCAGGCACACTGATGTTCCACTCACCAGGCTAAACAAGGAGAAAGTTACTGTCAGCTGCCTGTCAGGTGCCAGGATCAACCACATAATGCATGCACTCAGGTCACTCCACAGCAAGTACAAATATGACTCTGTCATTGTCCATGTTTGTGTGAATGACCTGAGACATACCTCCCTGGACTACATGAAACGAGACATGGAGGAGCTTTCTGATCTTGTAGCTCAGGCAGGTATGACCCTAACCCTGAGTAGCATCCTGCCATCACCCAGAATGATACCACAGTACAAGGAAAAAATGATTGACTTCAACAATTGGCTAAGCTTCTGGTGTCATCCTGAGGGGATCCAGTATCTGTCAGCCTGGGATGACATGATCGGCAAACCACGATGCTTTGCCAGAGATGGCCTGCACCTGTCACCATTGCGATTCTGGATACTGGCTAAGGCTCTTACCACCCCTATAGTGCCTTTTTTAGGCAAGATTCAAATGACAAATTCACCACCATAACAAGGTAATGCTACTTAATGCTAGAAGTCTAAACCTCAAAATGCACTCACTCGAGGCACTCCTTAAAATGGAGAACATCGACATCTGTGCAGTGACATAGACCTGGTTCAAGGCTCCAGAGAGCATCCTTGCATTACCAGGCTATAATTTACCACACCTTTTGGCCACCTAACCTGGACCAAAGCACTAAAGGCTGAGGCTTATCCATATTCATTAAGGATCGCCACACCTCCAGGCTAGTTGTTCAGCATAATGCATCTGAGATTATCCAAGGGCAACTAACTCTGGGCAAGACCGCAATGCAAATTGTAGCTTGCTACAGATCCCTCACCATGCCCCAGGATTCCAACTCCTCATTTCTTGATACACTGGAAAATATTAGAGTACAACCTAACACCCTAATAATGAGCGATTTCAACTACCCCACCATTAACTGGGAAAACTACTCATGTACCAACACTTGTGCTCAACAGTTTCTCAAATTCATAAATTACAATGCCTTGGATCAATTTATCCACACCCCCACCAGGGGCAGCAATATCCTAGACCTGGTCATTACCAAAATGGGCATCCGGTGTTCCATACCAGAGGTCAATTCCTCATTGGTCAGATCCAACCACAAGAAATCACCCTGGACGTCCACATCCCACCCCCCATTAGGGAAACCATCATAAAAGATTTCTCCAAAGCCAACTTCACGCTTCTTAAGACAGAAGTGGCAAACTTCACGACACCCGTGCTGACAGACAATAGAGATACGACTGCTGAATCCTATACAATTGCACTTTATAAGCACTTACACGAGTGCATAGATCATGCAATCCCTAACAGAACCAAGATGCTATCCTCCAAAAAAAGGAAGCCAATCTGGTGATCCCCTGCTATAAACAAACTCTACAACAGAAGAAAGAACCTGTTGCAAAAAAGAGTAAAATCCCATAATTGGAGGAACTCCGTCGTCAGCCTCAGTAAGAAGCTGAGATCCCTCATAAAATCCTCCAAAGCTAGTTACGAAAATAAAATAATCACTGATTCTAAAGACAACCACAAAGCATTCTATAGCTATGTCAAGAATCTCAATGGCATCACTCATATCTGCTCTGAATTGCAGCACAATGGCACTAAATATACAGAACCAACTGATATTGCCAACATCCTGGCAGATAGGTTCAGTGCTAACTTTACCCCTCTCTCATCTCTTAAAGGGCCCATCTCTATAGCAGAAGAATGCAAAGTACCTGTAATCACAGCTGCACAGGTAAAAAACACACTCTCCAAAGCCAAGAGCACAGCATCCATGGAACCTGACAACATTTCAGGCTGCGTTCTACATGAACTATAAAATGAACTGGCACCCCACCTAAGTACCATGTTCAGTCATAGCATCACCTCAGGCTTTAGTGAATGACACACAGCAACGGTTATCCCACTCCACAAAGGGGGTGCCACCAAGGATCCCAGGAACTACTGCCCCATTAGCCTCACGAGCCTGGTCTGCAAGGCTATGGAGCATATCATCATGGAACTTATAAACAATGATATTGGTAATCTCCAAACTCTGGACCTTACCCAGTTCAGGTTTGTAAAAGGCAGATCATGTCTCCTAAACCTGATAGACTTCTTTGAAGAGGTCACCAAAGCCGTAGATGAGGGAAAGGTGGTTCACACAGCCTATCTAGATCTCGCCAAGGCTTTTGACACCATCCCCCACTCTGGAATTATAGACAAACTCACTAAACTAGGTTTAAATCCCTATGTCACAAGATGGGTTGTCAAGTGGCTCACTGACAGAGCCCACACTGTGAAAGTAGCAGACTCTAAATCCAACTTCAGACCAGTGACAAGTGGAGTACCACAGGGTTCAGTCCTAGGTCCTCACCTGTTTGGTATCTACTTCTCTGAAGTACAGGCTAACACAGAAGGTCTTTGGCTAACAAAGTTTGCAGATGACTGCAAACTAGGAGCCATAATCAAAACTCCTAATGATGTGGACATCCTACAAAAGGGCCTCACTGAGACAGATGCCTGGTGTCAAAGCCGTGGCCTCAAGCACAAGGCCAAAAAGTGCATTGTCATCCCTTTTGGCAAAAACTCTGTACCCATGAACTACTACATAGGCGGTAGTCTACTTAACACCGAAAGTGTGATAAGAGACCTTCGGACACAGGTCGACAGTAGTCTCTCCTTTGATAATCACATTGCCACAGTAGTCAGTAAATCCTTCTATGTGGCACACCTCATCACAAAAGGTTTCTCATCCAGGAAAAAGGAGGTCATTGTTTCCCTCTACTCATCACTCATCAGAGCCATTATGGAGTGCAACGCTCCTTTTGGTATGTACCTCACAAGACATCTACAACAACTGGAAAGGCCACAGAAATACCTCACAAAGAGGATTACCGACCTCAAACAGATACCCTACGCAGACCGTCTCAAAAAACTCCAGCTTTAGTCTGTTGCATATCGCCTACTCAGAGGCGATCTCTGCCTAACATACAAAGCTATGTCAAACCCAGAGCTGTTGGACATGCTCCACGTAAAGAAATCACAATCCTTCCAAGCTACACACTGTAGGGACCTAAACCTTGTCACCACAATAAACAGAACATGCTGGAGGGATAGATTCCTGTCCCAGAGACTTCCCATACTCTGGAACAAACTACCTATCTATATCAAACAAAGCTCCTCATTAGCACTCTTCAAGAAAAATCTTGATGATTGGATGGGAGATAGGAAATTCACCCGGGGGATCACTTCTGTGGCTCTGCTTGACAGGGGCATAGGAAAATAATTTTCTTGGTTGGCAAAAGCCAGGGTACTGTTTGGCTAGGCTTGTATAGGCCCTAGGGCCAATAGCCTAGTACCTAACTATGAACCTATGAACCTATAAGACACAACATACGTTCTTGTCCTTCATTCTTTAGACAGCATATGGAGTAAAAGCAATATACATGCTGTAATCCTTTTATGCTTGTAGATATGTATTTACATTTTACTTAATACATGTTTACATTTTCTTTATTCTTTACCCATATGTTGTAAGAATATTTCTGATCAAAAATTACTGATTAATACATTTTTATGAGACTTCTAATAGAAGACTCATTCCCTGTTGTTACAGTACAACAAATTATGTGTCAGTGTGTGAATCACAATTCTCTTCACAGTCATTTCTACATTAACCTTATCTATTTTCTCAAATGGAGCATTGCTTAATTTCTCTAATAGTGCTGCCAACTTTTGAATTTCTTAAATTGCCTTCCCCGCTCCAATGAATGGAAAGATTGATGCTCCTGCCAGGATGTCATCTTCTACATCTATTTTTGTTATGTCAATATGTCTTCTTAATCTAACATTTCTAATAGTATAACTAGAGAATGTTGAAGTGTGTCTAATGGGTGGAATTACAGGTCCTAAGTAACACATTCCACTCTAATCCTCAGCGAGTCATTTATAGGCTTTTTACCTACATATGCAATATATGCCTGCTTAAACTGGAATCATTCAATCATTCATTTAATCCAATGTTTAGTTCTAGCTTTTTTTTGGTTCCTATTATATAATCAAAGCCACAGTCCTTCAAATGCATCTTGATCGAACTTGAAAGCACGGAACAGCAAAATAGTGAAAGAAATTGCTTGGCCACCTCCGTTACTTTGCCATTTTTGTCACTTTAGTGCAATCTCGGAGTTGGCATATTTAAATAGGGGGAGTGGGTGGTACAGCCCCCCACTTTATGCAATGTTTTAAAGCTTTTATTTATTTATTTATTTTTTGCGAAAGTGATTTTTTTTCCTGGGGAAAAAAATCGCTGTTCTGAGTGTTCAGGATTGTAAGCTTTCACTTACATGGGGTCGATAAATCAGCATTCACTTTTTTAAGCATTCACTGATTTAATATAGACCCTTTTTTTAAATGTCCTGCAAGTTTCATTGCTGAAATGCTCATAACAATGTTTAGTGGTATTTGGGGTGGCACAGATTATGCTACAAAAACTTTTCCCAATGAATCGGTGATTATTTTTCCTTCTCATTGTAAACAAATATCAATAGTCACATTTGTATGTTCAGTTTCTATTTCTTGAATCAAGTAATTTCTTTGGACCCAGTCTTGTTCTGTGAGGTTTCACATCTCTGGAGGAGAAAATGGAATGGAATGTTATGGAATACCACTTTTTGCTTTGTGCGAGATTTCAGCACATATCCAACATCATTTGGCATTAAAAGTTTCTGAGTACATTTACTTTGATTTGGTAAAGGTGTTGAAATTCACCTGTTTTTGTGTTGGGGAGTAAATGTTTATCAGGATCACAACTGATAACAGGATTTTCATGGTTCCTGAATTTCGTCTTGAAATTATTTGTAAAAGAAAAGAATCATATTCTTATTAGTTTTATCTGATATTGTGTCCTTTTATCTCAATATTCATCAGCATCAGTTATTACATTGATAATAGATTTAATTTTCTCCCCTCCATTTTAATCTTTTACTGTGATTTTTATGAATCCAACCATATTTTGGTGTTTTGTTTTTATATGGCTGAACTTGTATAACCATTAGCCCCACTTTGGTAATAAAGTAGGGCCCTAACCATTTTGAGTCCCATTTGCTTATGTTTCCAAACTGGCAGACCATTGCATGATTGCCTCGTTTTAATTGTACCTCCCTCTTTTCCCTAATTTCATTTTCCTTAAGGAGTTCCAAACTGTAAGCTTGATGAGCTTTCCAGATTCTCCCATTTGTCCAACTGATTTGGTCTTAGAACTGGTTCCACAATTTTGTTTCTTTTAATGGTATCCCATAAGGGATTTGTCCTCCTTATACATTCATGGGTCAATCTTTCATTAATTTGTGTGGATTTAATCCACTTTCTCGAGGAGAATTTCACATCTTAATTAAAATGTTAGGTAAATGTTTTATCCGATGATTCCTATACTCAGTGATCATTTTCTTTAATTCTTCTTTCAGAATTTTATTAGTTCTTTCAGCTCTACTAGAACTCTGAGGATGGTAAGGAGTATGAAACCTTTGCTTAATTCCACAAATTTTGCACATTTGTCTTGTTACCTTTCCAGTAAAGTGAGTGCCTTGATCATTATGTATTTCTCTGGGTATTCTCGATGTTGGGATGGCCCTTTCACTCATTATTCTAGCTTCTGAGTTGACATCTTCCTTTTTTGTTGGGATGAACATCCATTCATCTAGTATATTCATCTATTAGGGTGAGTAATAAATGGAATCCTCCTGGTATGGTTGGAAGAGGTCCTATAAAAGCCACTTGTACCCTTTCCCAGGGTCCCAATGCCTGTGGGAGTCTATGTTTTTCCTCCTATTACATTTCCCCTACATTAAACATTGCACAATTGACACTTTTTTCTACATGATTTTGAATGTCTGCTGTCATAC
Source organism: Protopterus annectens (assembly GCF_019279795.1). Lineage (NCBI taxonomy): Eukaryota > Metazoa > Chordata > Ceratodontiformes > Protopteridae > Protopterus > Protopterus annectens. The sequence goes on from NC_056732.1 coordinate 586,797,363, forward strand.
CTTCCTATTTGACTCTAGAACTAACAATTTGTTGTAATCTTTCCCTTCCTGGATGCCCTAGGGAATTGTGATCATAAGTTAGCAACATTTTAACTTTCTCAAGCTCAGTTGGTTTTACTCTATGTATAGGACCTTTTTTGAATTCTCCTGATACTGACCAAAGCTCTGGCAACATAACCCATGTCCATTCATTCCCTTGTGTAACTTCATATTCCTCCATTTTGTCTTTGTTGATAATATTTGGCTGTCCTCTCAGAATTTTTACTAAGTTTCCTAACTGTTGACTATCTTTGTTTTCAGGTTTGAGGTCATATGAGCATCTTGTTAAAATTCTGGATCCCATAACGGATTCATTTCACTTATCCCCATGACTGTTAATCCACACACAGTAGGTGTTATGATGATCCCATCACATTGAATCTGAGTGATTTTACATACCTTGACTTCTGCTTTATGTTTGTATTCTGTGCACTGTTTTTTTTTTTAGAAAAGTAAACTGTCAAATGTAAAGCTTATGGATTTAGAGGTGAGTTCATTTGTATTTGGCACTTATTTAAAATCTTTTGTACCATTTCCCTTGTTTGTGTTTCTTCCATGATCCTTACTTCCCATGCCCACTGTTGAGGAACATTTTATATTGGATATATTTGTTTAGCACTGAGAGTCCCTTCTTTTGCTAGTTGATCTACTGTTTCACTAGCCTGACTATGCACTTCATTTTTAGTATGTGTGTTGACCTTATTTATTTGAATTGTAGAAGGATTATCATTTTTTATCAGGTCGCAGATTTCTGTAAATACTTCTTGATGGCTGATTGGTTTACCATCAGCTGTAATCAAATCTCTTCTTGCCCAAATTGGAAGGAATGCTGTTAAAACTTGGATTACATGCTCACTGTCTATATAGATGTTTACAGGTCTGGGTAATATAAAGCTTGTTTGAATGCGGGTAATATAAAGCTTGTTTGAATGCTTCTAGTTCAGCTATTTGTGCTGAGCAACCCCATGGGAGACTGCCCTTCTTTTGTTCTTTTATATCTGCATTGTAAATTGCCCAGCCTGTCTCAACCCCCCTCCCCCCTTCAGAGCTTTGATATTTGGATCATTTGTATACCAATTTGAAGATCGTTCAATGGTTTGAGTGCTTACCCTTAAATGTTTCTCTTCATTTATCAAGTCAGAACATTCTTGAGATTTCCCTTGGTGATTAAACAATTCTGTTAAAATTTAATCCAAGGGGCTTTTACTCTAATCCCTCCTTCCTGACTTGTAAATCCTGCAGTGACTCTACCGGGCTGTGCACTGTTCATGTCCTTTGGATTTCCTTCTAGGATGTATTTTACTGGAGTATGTTTGGTCTTTAAAATGGTTGGAAAACCCTGAATCATATGGCATGTTACCTTGGTGGACCATTCTGTTATTATGGCTTGCTTTTCACATTCCCTCATAACTTTTTTCAACTGGGCTCATAATTTGGAATAATAACCCAAATCCTGATATTTAGATACTCTTTTTTGTAAAACTATAGTCATCATAGTTTCACTATTATGTCCACACAATGATGAACACTTTGTTTCTTTCTGAGGCACCCAAAGCAGGTGCAGAAACAAGTTCTTCTTTGATCTTAGAAAAAGCTGCTAATGTTGAATCATTCCAGTTCAGAGGTTCATCTCCCTTCTTGTTTCCTTTAAGCATATCAGTCAAGGGTTTAGTTTTACCTGTGTAATATGGTATCCATTCCCTTGAGAATCCAAAGATTCCTAGAGTTTGTCTTAACCCTGTGATAGTAGCTGGAATTGGTAACTGTCTAATAAATTGTTTTTTGTCCTCACCGATATTCCTTTTTTCTGCTGATACTGTGATGCCTAACAAAGCAACAGAAGTATTCATAAACTGACTTTTTAGGGTTCAGATTTAATCTTGCTTGCTTATTGCTTGGAAGATTTCAGTCTCTGTCCCTACAAGGATATCATCTACATATTGAATAATAGAGGATCTACATTTAAATGATTTTGGTACTTTCTGCATTACATGATGAAAAACTGTTGGAGCATTATGAAAGCCCTAAGTAATTCTTGTCTAAGTATGCTGTTAAGCCTCTACAGTAAAATCAAATTTCCACTATGAGTCTTCATCCAGTGTGATACTCCAGAAGCCATTGCTCATATCCAATGTGGAGAAAATTATTTTTTTTCCTGAATCTGAGCAATAAGATCAGGCATGCAGCCTGTTAGTGGGGTACTACTTTATTGAGTTCTCTGTAATAATACGTGAGTTCATAACTTTCATCTGACTTTCTATACATGGGCAATATGGACTGTTAGTTGGTGAATTGATTTTTCTCAAAACCTGTTGAGTTTCTAAAACTTTTACAGTATTCACTGTTGTGTTTCTTTCTTGATTGAATACTGTTTTATAGGTTTCTTGGCACTATCTCTTACTTTGAGGATAAAGTTAGGGTTATTTCTACAACCATTTGTATGTTTAGCAAAACTATCCTGATAACAATAGATTAGTTGAGCTAACTCTTGATTTGGTGTTTTCAATAACTCAACTAAATCATATTGTCCTGGACCCTTTACACTGTATTTGCCTAGAGCTTCACTGATTACTTATACTTTGTCTAATGGTTCCTTTATCAATTTTGTTTCAAGATATTGGTACCAATGATGTTTTGTAGGTGAGGATCTGATACCCATGCATGTTGGAAAGTGTCTTCAACTATTTTTGTTTCTATAGGGATACTTACTTGACCTTGATATTTTTTTCTTCCCAGCCTTTGTAGTCTTATGGTTCTTGTTCCTGGAAATGTTCATGTAGTAATGTTAACTGGAGCTCCTGTATCGATCAAATGTGTGTGTTAATGGCCTCCTTCCCAAACCTGAGCATGTAGCCTCCTATCAGAGCCATTTTAGGGAGGATACAGAGACTCAAAATTCCTAACTGGATAAGAAAGGATTTGTCATCTTTTTTTTACAATTTCCAATAATTACAGAACAGCTTGAGGAACTCCATCCTTTTTTATCTTTTCTTTTTCTTCGTTTCCTTTTTTGGTTAGGTCCTTGCTCAGCTTGATCCCCACCTGGTGCCAGCAATTCCTAGCTATATGTCCTTCTTTATCACAAATATTACATCTTAATTTGAATTTCCTTTCATCTTTTGTTTTATTTTGGTTTAGAGTAACTTCCCCTTCCTAACATATACTGTTTTGACTTATTTTGGTTTACCCGTTAGTTATTTTCTCATTTCCCAGAGTGATAATAAAGCCTTATACAAATCATCATATGAACAAGTTTGACCCCTTACTAGGACATCCCTTTTCAACCAAATTTGTAGTCCTTTTAATACTGTACCTAGGTGTTAGATTTTATGAATATAAATCTGAAATTAATTATGTTGTAAATATGCTGAAAGAAAAGGCTTGCTTAAATGCAGAAACAAAGTTTAAGTAAAATGTGATCAGCAGTCATACTAAATGACCATGGCTTGGAAAAGGAATCTGCTGAATGGACATTATTCCCTTACAGACTCAAGGCATGATATATGCAATAACAAAAATGCAAAATCTGCTTTTAAAGAACAATGACATGTTATTCTGCATGGAAAAACAAGATAACAGATGTTTTTTATACAAAGATCCAAATAGAATACAGGACAATGTGTTTCCTCAAAAATATGTTTTTCTACATGGACATCAGGACACTGTTACAGGATATTCACACTGTCAGAAAAGCTGGTCTCTTACAAGACATTGTTAAACAAGGAAGTTTAGTATTGTTTCTACAGGATAAGCAATTCTCCAAAATATGTTTAAAAAGAGTATATAAAGAGCTGTATAAATCCAGTTGTTTGGGGATATGGTAGGAACACATTTGGTGTTCTGAGGTAAATGTTATATCTCTCACATCATCTGTACTATATGAGAAGTAAAGTTGGAACAGTACTTTTAAGCTGCAACGTTTGTCTAGTTTTATTTATTATAAAAGTTATTGGTTACTGCTCTTAAAGACAAGTGCTGCAAAGTATATTCTCTCATCAGTGTATATTCTGCAAGTTTCTGTATGCAACAGACTGTGGATGCAAATATAATCAGACTTTGAATTTTAGCAAGAATCCAGCCAGCAAGACTGAGTGTCATAAGAACACTGCAAATCCATCACACCAAGCAAGAAGCAAGTAAGAGACATATAATATTTTTTCAATGGCGAGGCAGCTGAGTGACTAGCACCATATAATTTTTTCAATGGCAAGCTAGTCTGCATTTGAACCTACAATCTGCATTCAGACACAGGAGGAGTGATGGTAAGCCCTGCAGAGGGTCACTTCAGTTAAATTGCAGTAACTAACATTTGTACGTATGTGTCAATTCTGAACAGAAGTATTCCAGTTTATGCAGCTTTCAGTAGTAAAGTTTTTTTAGACGTCTACAATCCGGAATGAGACTAGATCAAGAAATTCGCAGTGCCATAAATTCTTCAAGAAAAGGGGATATCCACTAGCCCATCAGTCCACTGCCTGTTGTGCTTTCCCAGCTTCTCAAGTGACTTTGAAAAATTTCCAGCCATCTGCAATAGCAGCCTGATCACCTGTTTTCTTGCTAACTGGTAAGACTTTTTTCTGTGTCACATATTTAGTGTGGATGATGTTAAAACAGTTTGTATATTCTTAAGAGAGTTTTTATATTCTTAAGACAGGTTGTATATTCATATATAGTTTCTGTATTCCTAGACAGGTTGTATATTACTAGATAGTATGGATATTATTTATAATTCATGCAGGAGTAAACCAAACTTTAGTAAATTGCTATGTTGGTATACACAGCACATTAGTAAATGTAAAACCTTATTAGGGCAGGTTGATAGTAAGGCATTATGCAAATGTATTACAATATTTGGCTGGTATCTCAAAGAAAACCATGTGAAAAATGACAAATGTTTATTGTGTGATTCAACAAAAACTGCATTTTGTGTATTATGTCATAAAAAAATATTGCATCATATTGCAAAAAAAATAGACTGTAAAGACAGATCTGAAGAATTAACTAAGGGTAAAGTGTTTCCATTACATTCTGATGTTGAACAGTTATGTCCTGTCACCACATGTGAGTCAAATCAGTTACTGATAGAACTCCTAGTACATTTTGTTACAAAGGAATGTAGTAAACTTCTAAACGACAGACACAATGAGTTCAGGAAGCTTAGACAAGTTATACATACATCTTTTCAAAAGTGCATAGGAGTTTCAAATTCAGCAGAACAGCTTACTAAAGAATGTCAGAAAGACCATACAACATTCCAGGAAATTCTTCAAAAGCAGTTCCAGGATAAAGAAAATAAATTAGCTCAACTGACAAAGACTGGGAATTTCCTGCATACACAGTTAATCTGTGCAAAAGAAATATATTTTCTAATATGTTTATGTTTTGAAAATGGTTAAACATACATGGTAGGATGGTACCATCTGATGTAGGATAATAGAGACAAATCATTTTTAAAAGTTTTACTTTCATTCAGTTAAAGCAAGACATCTATCAGTACTACAGTAAAGTAAAGCATATGAATGCCATTCATTAGCATAGTCGAAAGGTAAACAAAATTGTTCTAGTGTATAAAATTAAATAAAAATAGTTAATAAGAGTAAAATTTAAAATCACAAGACTGACATGCTTGTATAAAGATATACATATACAAGACAGACATGCATGTGTGTTCTTTTCATCTAGAGTACATCTGTTACAATACACAAGAATAACAGTTAGACAACAGCAAATATAAATAATATAAATATAAATGTGTTGGTTAAACTAATATCTATTTTGTTTTTTACAATTTGTTTATAATTATATAGTAACACCAAACAGTTAAAGTTCTGAATTTTAAAAATAAAATCACAGATGGTATTATTCAAACAGTTTTTGTAAAATTAATGGCAGGACAGTTAAATAGTTAAATAAAAAAAAAAAAATACTGAAATCCATGTAAGGTAATTGTAAAATGATGTCTATTTATGTTGTATAAATGCATAGTTATGCAAATCACAATCACATTAAAGGAAAAAAGCTAAAATAATTAACTATAGTTTACAGAGTATGAAATGTGAGCTCAGACCTTCCTAGACTGAATGAATAGTTACAGGAAATGCTGGAAAGATAAGATAAACAACAAGACTGATTGCCAGATAAGTAGCTTGAGTTTTTCCTAAAGCATCATTGTTATTAAAACATAATTGTTAAAATGTTTACAGGCAACACTATTTAGTAATTGTCATAAAATGCCACAATTGTGCATAGATGTCACTGATAATCTGTTTGCAAGTAAATGTTAAAAGGACAAAAAAAAAAAAAAAAAAAAAACCTCAGTTGCATCAAGTACAGCCAGCAAATGGGCTATAGTATATATACAGTTCAAATCAATTGTGTAGGAGAATGTAAATGCCTACTAGTGGTAGTAAACAGCAAAAGCTTTATAAAAAGTTATCAAGTCAGACAAAAGTTCATAATTTAATAAAATAAATGTAACCAAAGTGTTGGGCTGACATGCATTCTATTTCTCACAGCATAGGGCAGGAAAACAGTGCTGCTGAAGTACTACAGGGGGAGGGGCACTTTCTCAGTTTTACACTGACTGTATAAACAGACGGTGACAAGGGTCTGAAATAAAGCTACATAAAAATAAATAATAAGGGTCTAAAATAAAGCTACAGGAAAAAAATATATATATCTCATTCATTCTTGACAATACTCTTTTAGGGAGAGGAAAAAAACAGGTATTAGTGTATTAGAAATACTGGTAAACTGGATTAAACCTGACAGGATAAGATATTTTACAAGTTGTTAATAGCTATCATAATGGTTAAACAAGAGATGATTTAAAATTGCTTTATTAAAGCTATACAAGAGAGAATAAAGATATGCAAAATGCATAAATGTTTCTAATAGCAAGAATGGTCACTATTTTTAATATGTTTTTGGCAAAACAATGTTGGTATAAAAAAGCATGAATATTTTTAACAATTATTGAGTATGTAGTTTAAAATAACAGGACATATGAATTTGGTATCAATTCCACTAGATATTTCTAAAGAGACAAACATTTTCCAAGATTTTGCTTAATATTAATGTTACTAAATTTGTAAGATTAGACTAAATGTACTTTATAGTCATTGTATGTACAAATGCAGAAGAATTCAGTACAAATGAGATTAATGTCTAGTAATAAATATGTGTGAAAACCATATTTAATAAAAAATGGGTCCAGGGTACCTACTAGATTGAAATGCATGAATAGCAGACAGTCTGTGTAAATACATACTGTACAGGATACATCGTAATAAGTTCAAAAGTAATTTGTCAAGTTGTAATATCACTGGTTTACCCCAGTAAAATAATTGCTTTCAAATATTTATTATCTAAGCCCAGTTCAGTACTTTATCAAGATGTTAATGGGCAGTTCAAAGACATGACCACAATGTTATGGTTAAAATGACATTGAAATTGTGTGTTTTCAGTAGTGTATAAATGCTTGCGGTAGCACATAGTTATTGTCTCATAGTTAATTTAACAGCTGCAAAGAGTTAATGAAACAGTTCTAAGTCATAATTTAAATTCTGTGATTGCAAAATAATAAATTGATCATGTTAAAAAAAAATAATAACATTAAAGCAGACACAGCTCATAACTGATAAAATATTTTCACAGAATGGTCTGCAAAAGAAAAAGTTGTTAAATACATTCAGTTTTGGTAGTAATACTTTAATATCATTGTATTAACTATGTAAAATTGCATTTTGATTTGTTGTATCAAACTAAAGGTTTGTTTATTGTGTTTTCTATATAAAATGTTTTGAGTATGTTTAAAAACAGAGGGAATTGTTAGATTTTATGAATATAAATCTGAAATTAATTATGTTGTAAATATGCTGAAAGAAAAGGCTTGCTTAAATGCAGAAACAAAGTTTAAGTAAAATGTGATCAGCAGTCATACTAAATGACCATGGCTTGGAAAAGGAATCTGCTGAATGGACATTATTCCTTACAGACTCAAGGCATGATATATGCAATAACAAAAATGCAAAATCTGCTTTTAAAGAACAATGACATGTTATTCTGCATGGAAAAACAGGATGGCACAAGAACAGATGTTTTACAAAGATCCAAATAAAATACAGGATGTTCACACTGTCAGAAAAGCTGATCTCTGACAATGTGTTTTCTCAAAAATATGATTTTCTTCATAAAAAACAGGACATGCTTATCAGCATTGACATAAGAACACATGTTTATATACACAGATTCAAATAGAATACAGGACAATGTGTTTTCTCAAAAATATGTTTTTCTTCATAAAAAACAGGATATGCTTATCAGCATTGACATAAGAACATGTGTTTTATACAAAGATCCAAATAGAATACAGGACAATGTGTTTCCTCAAAAATATGTTTTTCTACATGGACATCAGGACACTGTTACAGGATATTCACACTGTCAGAAAAGCTGGTCTCTTACAAGACATTGTTAAACAAGGAAGTTTAGTATTGTTTCTACAGGATAAGCAATTCTCCAAAATATGTTTAAAAAGAGTATATAAAGAGCTGTATAAATCCAGTTGTTTGGGGATATGGTAGGAACACATTTGGTGTTCTGAGGTAAATGTTATATCTCTCACATCATCTGTACTATATGAGAAGTAAAGTTGGAACAGTACTTTTAAGCTGCAACGTTTGTCTAGTTTTATTTATTATAAAAGTTATTGGTTACTGCTCTTAAAGACAAGTGCTGCAAAGTATATTCTCTCATCAGTGTATATTCTGCAAGTTTCTGTATGCAACAGACTGTGGATGCAAATATAATCAGACTTTGAATTTTAGCAAGAATCCAGCCAGCAAGACTGAGTGTCATAAGAACACTGCAAATCCATCACACCAAGCAAGAAGCAAGTAAGAGACATATAATATTTTTTCACTAGGAAGGTTAGGTTATCAATCTCAGGCTTTTCTTTACTACTATACAGTCAATAAGTATCCCATTCATTATGAATATATTAATCTAAATTTCCTCTTTCACCTAATTTTATTTCAATTATTTCTCCACAATCTGCTCTAGGATGGGGTGACATAACTTGTATAAATTTTGAATTTCATTCCAATTGGCTCTACATTAACCTTGATGTCCCTGTTCATTCTGATGTAATCTTTCTGAGTTTTGAAAGCATCTTTAATTCCTAGGGGGAGCTTAATAAACTTTAGATTTTCTTTGTGACTTTTTTCTTAAAATGGTTCAGTGACAGTATCAGATTTCTTTTGAGACTTTTTCTCTTGAAATGGTTTAGTAAATCTTAATAAATAACTATTTATTGATCTAGTCACAGGTACTTTTTCTGGTCTAATATCCTGTTCTAAGTCTTTAATACTGTTACTTTTATAATTCAACTTTCCTGGTCTTATTTCTGATTCTAACAACTATCATGCTTCACTTCCCCACATTTAAACTCTTATTAATATACAAATACTTTTTTACAACTGCATGCCTCATAAATTACAGATTACAATTAATTATAGCAGAGGAAAGTCTTAGTGCTACTAATGTAACAAGCAAGAGAATGGTAGGTCCTTATCATATCAGTGTAAAAGTCCCTTAGGAATTTCCTGGCCAGCCTTTTTTCTACCTCCTATCTCACGGATGGGTCCTCCTGGGAATCAGTCTTTCTTTTTTTCTCTGTTCTCTCTCCTAGGAATCAGACTTCATTTTTTTCTCTGTTCCTGCTTGTGATGCCCATGCCCTGGCCCAGCCCAGAGTACAAAACACCTTCAAAGCTCACTGTACACAAGCTACAGGATTCATTGTACCCACACCACTACAAGCCAATTAGTATTTGCCAATTAATTAATATGTGATGTGGATATCCCACCGCTGCCTAACAATTAATATGTGAGGATATCCCAACCACTGCCACCAATTAATATGTGATGCCTGTGCCCTGGCTCAGCAATCAAGAAGCCTCAATCCTCACCACTAACACGAGAGAGGGCATCTCATATATGAGGAAAGGATAACAAATACACATAATAAAGTGCAATTTCCCTTAAGAGCACACAGAGCTGGGGCTGGTCACTCCCTTGCTCTCCAGATCCCCAATAAGACTCCCCACTGGCACAGCTATAGGGTCCAGATCTCAGCCTAGCTGGGCAAGCTAAAATCTCCAGTACCCTCTCTGTCCAACCAGTGCTTTGTGTCCCTGCCCAAGTAGCTGACACACACTCTTTGAGATTTATACAACCACACAGACATTCCTGGGGAAGGCTGGCACAGGTTCTCCAGCTGTGCCCCTTTTACCCAGACTGTAGTTACTGCCACCACCCAGCAAATATTTATCAGCAACTCAAAGGCCCTTAAAAGGGGGTCCAATTATTACTGTGCAATATTATTATCCAATTGGTAGATGTGACTAAACAGTCTCAAGACTTATTAGAGTGACTTGGTACAGAATCATTTTATATATATATATATATATATATATATATATATATATATATATATATATATATATACAATGTACTCTTAGAGCTTAACTTATCTCTATACAAACCAGCCACAGTTAAAAGATTTTAAAATATTTAATAATAAATAATTAAAACCACAAGACAATACTTTCTACTACACAGTCAGTGGTAGTCAAGAGTTCAGAGATCACACAGAAATACTTAAAATAAATCAGTAGTACAGTTTTGGCATCACAGAAAAACACTTATTTAACTTTCTAATTCCTAGCTATTTCTAGGAGAAAACACAGTTCTAACATACTACTTGCATAAAGAGAGCATAAGGCAGTGGTGAGTTGGATGTTCAAGACAAAAATGGTTAATGCCTTCAAGTTCTCTCTGTTTAAATTGAAACTGCAGTTCTGATAAAACATTACATCATTTCACACTTTCCTGGTGTTTCCAGGCTGACAGAAACTGCATTTACATTCTTTTACACTTAGAGCAATAACGGACATTCCACATGTAAAGTCTAGTCATTAACTTTACCCTTAAAACAATAGGCAGGAAGCCTTCATCTAGCCCGGTCGGAGCCGACTTTAAATCTAAAGGTCACAACATGCTTTTACTAGGTCAGTATTGAGCACTGTTGCCACATTTTTGTAACAACATTTTTTTTCATTTAAGACAACAAGCCTGTGATTCACATTCATATTTACAAATGATAGAATTATGTACCAAATTCTATTTGACTAGGCTGGCAGCCTTCACCCATCTCTACCAGTCTTCACACCACTATTAACCTTTTCTTCTGGTTTCAGCTTCTGCACTCTCAACTTTTTTTTTTTTTTTTTGGTACCAAAATCTGTACAAGTACTGAAACTATGAGAAAAATAACAAGCAGTTAGAATAATGTCAAGCAAGCAAAGCATGACAGCTGAGTCAGCACAGTCGTTTTTCTAAGTAACTGACCAGGATTGCAACTGGACACAAGGTATTTTAAAGGATACAGTCCTACCCTTCTGTTTTGCATAATGCTATGCACAAAATTATTTTATATTTTCTTCTTTGAATGGGAAAAGTGTGTTACTACATTATGTCCTAATCTGGTCATAAAACTAATTTCAGAAAAACTGCTGAGACAATTTATTTTTGCTCAGCTTTATCATGACATTATTATTTCTCTAATTTTTGTAATAAGAAAGATGATCTATTGTTACTACAGTTGCATTTGATATCTGTTTGGCTATTACTATTCAATAATTAATAATTAATGAAAGTTTGCAACATGCAAAGTAATACAAAAGTTATTTAAAAAAAATCATATAATCAAGTCTGCAGTATAGCACATATATAGAAGACACACCATATGCTCTTGTCCTTCATTCTTTAGACAGCATATGAAGTAAAAGCAATGTGCATGCTGCAATCCTTTAATGTTTGTAGATGTGTATTTACATTTTACCTAATATGTATTTGCATATTCTTTATTCTCTACCTATATGTTTTAAAAAATTAGTTAGATCAGACATAATCAACTACTACCACAATATTCAGCATAAACATACAAAATAGTCTCAAAAATTCTGGGCTGCAATTAATAACATATTTAATGGAGGGAAATCAACTATCCCTAACCCAACAACAATTAGCAATTCTGACAATATAGCAACCCAATTCAATAAATACTACACAGAGACTATTCAAACCCTGGAAAACTCTCAAGACAACATCAGCAACCCTACCTCTCTCCCCCCTCAACTCAACACCACTTCCCATAATAATAGCCCATTCTTTAGCATACACCCTGTATCTGCTAATTGCATAAAAAACGACTTCAAAAACTGAAAGTGACCACACTAGCTGCAGATAATCTCCCAGCTGACATTCTACAAAATGCCACTGAAGCTATTGCCTATCCAGTAGCCATACTCATCAACAGGTCAATATCTGAGAACCATGTAACTAGTATTTGGAAAACCTCCCACATACTGCCACTACACAAAGGAGGCAATTCCATAGAATTCACAAATTACCACCCTGTTGCCTTCTTATCTCCCCTATCCAAAATACTAGAAAGAGTAGTGCATACCCAACTAAGGAACCACCTATTCACACACAAACTACTATTACACACCTAACATGTCTTTCATCCATTTCATAGCACCACTACCACACTGTCCTTTACTAATATTCTTAACCAACATAGAAACAACAGACAATATGTATCTAGCATATTCTTAGACCTTTCCAAAGTCTTTGATATGGTAGATTACAATAAACTTATTAACATTCTCTTCATCTTAAACTTTAATAACTCTAGTACTATGTGGTTCCTAAGCTACCTAACTGGATGACTGCAAGCTGTCAATGGCAAAACCAACTCTCTCCTCTGCTCCCAGTTATCCTAGAGGTTCCACAAGGCTCCATCCTTGGATCTCTACTTTTCACTTTATTCACCAACCAGCTCTGTACCTCCATACCTCATGCCTGTGTAGTGCAAAACATGCATGACTCTACACTAATATGTCCAGCCCCCGCACTACAAGATCTCCATTCCATAACACAAGATTCTTTCCTATCTGTCAAAACATGGCTCACTAACTTCCAACTCTTTCTGAATCCCAGTGAAACTAAACTCCTTCTCTTTAGCTCAACTAGATCCCCCTCAACTTCATAGTCATTTACTATCTTGTCTATAAATAAAATCATGATCACCACAATAACACACACTAAACTGCTTGGGGTGGAAATTGACAATAAGCTGAAATCTGATATACACATTGCCCAAACAATCAAGAAAGTCCACAAAAAACTAAATCTCCTATACAGAAACAAACCATTTCTATCAAAAACCACAAAAGCTACCGTAGCCTGTACATACCTCCTATCAACCCTCCTTTACACCTCTCCAATACTAACCAACCTCCGCAAAACAGACAATCAAACTAGAAACCTGGTATAATAAAATAGCAATGTTTTGGAATTGGTGCCTCCTGTAGGTCATATCACTGTGCATCTCTTAAAAAAAAAACTGAATTGGCTCAAACTTCCTGAGCTTCTACACTTCAACATTCTCCACCAACCTGGTAAAACTCCTGTTCTCCAAAGTAGTATACACCTATACATAAGTTCTTGTTGTCTTCATTCCAGTAAACTACCCCTTTTAGATACTACTAAAGCCAACAACCAGGATGGGAATTCTCTTCTCTAACTACATTCCTAAAATATGGAATAAGCTACCAACCCTAATAACCTCAAACAGCTCTATTATACAATTTAAAAAGCTCCTTAAGTCACACTTAAAGGACACCTGGTTATGTTCCTGTAACAATCCTGGACAGACCTTCCTTAGTCCCTCTACTAGTTATTTATCCTTAAAAATAATGTACAGCAAAATAACTAATTGATATAAACAACAACATGTATAGGTAAACAACCTTCTGTATCACTAAATTGTACCTTACTGTGGATGATGTATGCTTTTAACTAGAGAACTCATTCATTTATGTATTCCTAATTTACTAACAAAGTAATTTACTTAACATAGTTTTGTTAATCTCTGTTAAATCTGTAACTTCAAAGTTGCTTCTCCCATACATGTTAATGTAAAATGTACTGCTTTGTTCTTACATGTTTATGTATTTCTATTATGTATTTGAATTTATGTAGTTATAATTTGTATTTGTATTTGCACTTGTATTTCATATTTGTACTTTTTCTGGAGCTTTTCTTCATGGGACTCCACTGAAAAAGGATCTGTGTCCAGTCAGACATTCCTGGTAAACAAATGTAAAATAAAAATAAAATAAATTTCTGAAAATTACTGATTAATGCATGTTTATGAGACTTCTAATAGAACAGTCATTCCCTGTTGTTACAATACATCAGATTATGTGTCAGAGTGTGGCCCCTTGTTCCAGTCTGCTGTAACCCTTTCATGCTAATTTTATCCTAGTGGCAATCTAATTGTTTTAAAGGCTGCTGCAGTCTTATGGCTTGTTAACATCTGCTTTTTAGAGGAATTAATTACAATGAATGTAAATATTCCTTTATATTGATACTTATGCTTTGATAGAGAAAAGAATTCTATATAAGCACTATTTTGTTATTTATCTTAGCTGATAACCATTTTTAGTCAGGCATTGTAATTTCTTGCCGCTTATTATTCTTTTGTTAATTCCTGTCATATTTTCTAACCACTGATATTCATACAAAAGATTGTTCACACATGCTCAGAGAAGATTTTGTAAGCTGGTTCCTCAAAATTCTTTTGAGATTCAAATGTTATAACACTATATATATGTGTGTGTGTGTGTGTGTGTGTGTGTGTGTGTGTGTGTGTGTGTGTGTGTATATATATATATATATATATATATATATATCTATGTATACACACACACATCTATATATATATATATATATATATATATATATATATATATATATTTTTTTTTTTTTTTTTTTTTTTTTTTCCATCCACCCTTATAATCTCAGTCTACCTGGCCCATCCTGATACTGCCTGTTTCCCTTTCCTTCTAAATCACTACTCTGTACTTCTATTTTCCTCTTTTTTTCAATCTATACCTAAAATCATTATTTCTTCTAGTGTACTGGTTGTCTACCTCAAATCTCTACCTCAGTCATGCTTCTAGATTCTTCCTCATCTCCCCTCTTTCAATTTCCTCTGTTTTACCACTTTTACCTCCCATCTATCCACTATCTCAAACAGACGTTTTTCTGACTTTCTCATGTAAATATCAAAATATTTTAAAGTCCCTTTATCATTATTTAATCCTGCAGTGGATTGCTATATTTTCTTTTCTTTCTTTTTTTATTGCATCAAATTTCAAAAACACACAAAACCATGCATACCTTTCAGACATTCAAAAGTTCACAGAATGTCCAGATTTGCTTGTTCCTGGTAAAATGTGCAGTTTTCTTTCAAATCATTTGCAGTCATTAAATAATGACATTTGTTTGAGTTTCAGACTTCATATCTCTGTGAAAAATGCATGTGAACATAAAACCTGTCCTTCTAGCAACCTTCTAAGTTTATAAAAGCAATATTTAAATCTGACCCTTGATTTGGGGACTTCCCCCCATTATTTTTGGCTTTTTCATTGAGAAAAGAGGTTGAAACTTTAGCAGTCATGCAGTCTGGATATCTTAAACCATAGCTTCTCCAAACTAGTTTTGCTGTTTTTTTTTTTTAGCAGAGTTGACATGTTTACTTCATAGGTGCACCCATTTCACGTCCAGCTACACTAATCCAGCTTTAATCAATAACTACCTCAATATATTCAAATTCTATTTTAGTTAAATTATGCATCTCTCTGTAAACAAAAATCAAAACTCTACTTCATTCTAGGCAGTATGGAAGGTCAGCCTACTTCTCTCCCATATGTTGGCAGCCTCATAGTATAAAGTATCCTTAAGCAGTGTAGCAAGTGTCTTATGCTCATAGGTAATGAACTCTTACTAAACATAAATAATTTTGTTTTTGAGAGGTGCATTTATTTACTAGATATGCATTTACAGACTGTGAGATTTGAACTGACACACCACACATTGTGCATCCAACCCTGACACATAATGCAATGTCATATGCTGGTGCTGTCAAGAAATTTTTAGCTACACCTCCAAGACCTGTAAAGATAAGTCTCAGCAAAATCAAACTCAAACATTGGATCACATAAATCATCTTTAACAGAGTCACTATGAGACAAATGGTCTCAATTCCAGTGCACCTGTCCACATCACTAATATCTGTAACTCCATAGTGAGAAGACACATGTATCCTCCACTCATTAGGCTAGCTAAAGGCCAGGTGTCAGTGAGTTGCTTTTTAGTTGCCAGGATCTCAGATGTCTAAACGGCCTGTAGGACCCTTGTAAAAGACACATTTGATGACTACATGGTAGTTGTGCATATGGAGGTGAATGACTTGGAGTAAAAAACCCTGAAAGAGATGTAAATAGGCATGTTTGATTTCTCTATGCATGTCAGAAATGCAGGGAAGACCCTAATACTGAATAGAATCTATTTTTCTCTGTGAATGATGCCTAGATACAAAGAAAAGATGGCCGGCTTCAATACTTGGCTAAATAATTGGTGTCTTTCTTGAGGGGTACAATATGTGTCAACAATGAATAGGATGTTTGGCAAGCACGCTTGCTTTGAAAACAATGGTCTGTACCTTTTACTCAAAGGCTTCCAAGTGCTGGCTAAAACCCTTGGTGCCTTCATAGTGCCTTTTTTAGGCAAACAGCATCTAATGGGCATTGTAATGCAGCCAGCATAGGGATACTAAAACATGATCAAATTCAGGTGGCTCTGCACTCCCTCCTTACCTGGGTTTCGTTGACTACCATGCCTTCAGACCCAGTGGTTACTGTGGTGGCATATCCATATCTGTTGGAGACTTTATCACATGCAAGCAGATTCCTAGAGACCCACAAACTAAACTTACCATACAAAACAAAATTTAAAATCAGTTTATCTCTTGTTATAAAACACTGTCCATGGCAATGGAAGTTCATGTCATGTTCCTAAATAAGTATATCACTAAATATCGAACATTCGAAATGCCAACCATCTAAACACAGATAATTTTATATTGAATCTAAAATGATCGAAAGCAACAACAATTAAAAAGTAATATTTTGCAGGGAGCAAGTCCCCTGTTCCTCCCACACTTCCTGCTAATTATATGTACCAACTCCAAGATCATACAACAGTGGGGTAAGGCCAAATTATCTTACCCCATTGTACCACAATCCCATAGAAGATGGTGGTGACAAATACTCCATTGAAAACAATGTTTGTTCATATGTGTGTTCTCTGTTATTTACAGCCTGGAAAACCATTCGCTGATATGAGCATTCAATGTTTCATACTTTAACCTTCTGAACACATTGGATTAACTCCTCATAAATAAGAACTCCATAATTCTGGAAGTCTTTAGCTACTCCTCAATAAAGTGAGGTACCTACAACTCGCAACATAGGATATGCTCAGAAGTTTTTAGATCTAATAAATAAAATCTTAATGGACCAGATTGCCACTAACCCAACTAGGGGACAAAATATTCTAGATCTGTTGCTTACAAATGAAAAATTGTCATGTACGACTTGCCTTGTAGCGCCTTCTCGGATTAAGTCAGTTCATAAGCTAGGGACTTTTTGTCTCAAACTATCTAAACAAACTTAAAGGAATATATGGGAATTCAAATAATTCAAATGCACAAATCTCCTGAAATTATTTGATGATGTCTCAAAATTCACTTATAGTAACATCACCCAGACATCATCTCACCATTTAGATTTGCAAAGGAGTTTTATACCCACATAAATAAATGTATAGAATTGGCAGTCCTATCAAGCACCAAATATAAGGGAACTTAAAAAGCAAGCCACCCTGGTGGTCTACTCACATAATAAAATCTGCAATAAAAGGAAAAAGCTCATTAGAGAATACAGTAGATCTACCCCCTCCCAGTCAAGAAGAATGTTGGGAGTTTGACTAAGAGTTTAAAAAAGTCTGTTAAATCTTCTAAGGCAGACGATGAACTCAGGTTAGTATCTAGAGCCAAAGGCGACTACAAATCCTTCTTTAGTTATGTTAAGAAACTAAGAAACAACACTCAACAATGCACAGAAATTAATGCTAAATGATACCTGTACATGGTAGACATTGCCTATATACTAGCAAATACATTTAGTGCAAATCATACCCCTGAGATGACTGTCCAAAGCCCTGCAATCCCTGTATGTCTCAAGCCATCATCATCACTAAAGCACATACTGTTTGATAAATAATACTAAACATGCCTTGGTGGAACCTCTTCATAAGCTTTTTAACCTGAGCCTTGCTACAGATTCAGTCCTGCAAGTATGGCATATAGCACTAGTGATGCCTCTTCGTAACAGTGTCTCCACTACAGACCCCAGAAATTATAGGCCCATCAGCCTAACTAATCTCATTTATATAGCCATGAAGCTCATTATAACAGACTTGATAAACCTTGGCATTAAAGATCTCACCAGACTAATTCCATAGCAATTTGATTTTGTAATAGGTAGCTCCTATCTAATGAACCTGATAAACTTCTTTGAAAAGGTAACACAACCCACTGACAGCAGTCGCACTGTACACATGGCTTACCTTGATTTAGCCAAGGTATTTGACATCATTCTATATGCTAGAATTATCAGTGAACTAAATGTGTTATAAACACATCCCTATGAGATAAGATGGAGAGCAAATTGACTAAAAGACAACCCACATGGTTCAAGTGCTAGGAGCAGCATCAGAGAACATGAACATGCCCAACAATGTTCTGTACGGCTCAGTGCCGGGACCACTTTTGTTCAATATTTACTTCACTGACGTACAGACAAAACACCAAGACCTCTGACTTACCAAGTTTGTAGATGACTGCAAACTGTGAGGCATTGTCAAATCCCCCTCTGACTCAAGCCCTCCAGCAAAAATGTACACTTATAAATACTCAGTGTATTGAAAATGGGGGTAAATTAAATGCTAAAAACTACAACATTGTCCTGTTTAGTGATAAACCATACCCTCATCATTAAATATCTACAATACCCCACTTCAAAATGAAAATATAGTTAGTCACCTGGGAACAATTTCTTTTCCTTTGATCATCATGTAGCAGCAGTTGTCAGGAAGTCCTTCATACTGTCTCAGATGATCATCAAGGGAATATCATCCGGATTTATAGAAGTTATTGTCCCCTTGTATTCAATGCTCATCAGACCAATTATACAATATAACTCCCCTGTTGGGATGTACTTCACCAGACGTATCAAACAGTTGGAAATACCCCAGTCACTCCTAAAAAGAAGATCACAGGCTTAAAATCCCTAAAATAAAAGAAAAGAGAAGTCCTGCTCTATTTTTCTGTGTTTTATAGGCTACTCAGGGAAGACCTACACCTTGCGTTCTGAACAATCAAGGACCATGGATCACAGGATCATAGGAGGTTACTAGGCTAATAGCCCTGGGGCCCTTACAAGCCTAGCCAAGAGTTTATCCCCCCAAAAATAACCTCAGTCAGTACCTGTCACCCCTGTCAGTGAGGAATAAAATGGAACCCCTGGGACAAATTTGTGGTTTCCCATCCATTCATCAAGGTTGCACTTAAAGAGGGTCAGCGAGGTACTCTGCTTGGCATCTATGGGAAGTCTATACCAGAGATGGAGCAGCCCCTGGGAGACAAACCTGTCTCTCCAGCAGGTTTTGTTGATATCACATATTAGATTTAGGCCTATCGAGCGGGTAATGTGTGGGGAGTTAGAGTTTTGGATATGGAGCATTTCTACTAGGGCAGGGTCCAATATTGCATTGTAGGTGAGACACTGATCACTCTGAGCAATCTGTATGATACCAAGTAAAATGATAGTAATTTGAGGCTGACTGCATAAGACAGGTGTTGGAGGCCATGGATTCTCTTTGTGAGAGCCCAGGCTCTCTTGTACTTTCACATATCATACAGTCCCAGAAATACTAGAACAAGGGATCTAACCAGCTTTAGCAGATTAATAAAACAAGGCTGAGAGACAGAATTATTATTAAGCATCCCCTCCTACCTCTGGAATAGATTTTCTCTGCAGAACAATCAGCTTGATGCACTATGTTCCTTCAAATAGGACCTGAATAATTGGATGGATATTCATAAATTTCCCCCAGACTGGACGGGCCTAGCCCTCCTTGAGACAGGAGTTACGGTCAAACGTGTTAATATTAAGTTGTCTATCTCGCCTTCATTCTTGCTGGATGGGTTCGGAGCCGATTCTCGGCTCTGACTCGGCCAATACTAAAGCTCGAGAGCTAATTCCACCGGCTCGAGGCTCCCCATATCCCACAATGCTAGGCGGTAACTCCTCAGATCTCATTTGCCGCTTAGCTGACAAGGTGCTCTTTCCAACCGGCTCTACAGGTTAGTTGCTTTATATAAAGTTTTACTAAGATAGACCCCTTTAAGTTAGTTTTTCTGTAATAGTTACTTAATTAAGTAGTTTCTTTACCATTCCCTTCCAATTTCTCCCCTTTTCCAAAAACTTTTCAAGAGTTCTTCCCTTAGGCCTTTAGGCCCCTTCCCTCCACTCCTAGTAGTTGGAGTGACTGTGTTTTTTTTAGGGAATTTTTTGTTAAGATAGTTACTTAATTTAATTTAGTTTAATTTAAATTAGTGTAATCTGTGTGTGTGTGAGTGTGAGTGTGAGTGATTACACTACTTTTTCTTTAGATATGTCTAAAGAATCGAAGGTCTCAGGCTTTAAGAAGTGTGACTCGTGCTGTCAGAAGATGTCTCTGACAGACGGTCACACTTCTTGTGTATATTGCCTGGGACCTTTACACCTGCAGGACTCTTGTGCTGTCTGTCATGGTTTCAGCCCTAGAGTCCTGCAGGAACGTAAAAATAAGCTAATTTTAAGAGGCTTATTGAAGCCTGAGGGTCCCCCGACACAGTCCATGTTGGGGAAACCTTCTAAGTCCTCCAGGCAGTCGGCTCCAGCATCCAAGCCATCCTCCGGAGGTTCAAAGACCGTTGTAATGGTTCAACCATCGGCTCCGGCCGGAGCCGATGATTCTAGACCTACCACACATACTGTGTCCTCGGCTCCGGCTGCAGCCGAGACAGACAAGTCTAAGTCGGTTCCGATACTCTTGTCGGAACCGATTACTAGAAAAAGGTCCAGGTCTCCTTCTATCGGCTCCGTTCATTCGGCTCCAGCCTCACAGCTCTTGTCTGAACAGAGCCAGAGGTCACACTCCTCTAGATCCTCCAGACTTTCGGATCATGATTTGCAGAGGGTGGTGAGTAGACTTCTTAAGTCCGAGGCACTGGCCCAGATGTTACATAGCCCGACTCAACAGTCGATGGCTACCCCTGTTCCATTAGACATTCCTCCTCCGACTCTATCGAGTTTGGAGCCGGTGCTGCTCAGAGCTGAGACTGTGGGAGCGTCGGAACCGATACCTTTCCTTTTGGTGCCGTTGTCTGCTCCGATCTACTCCTTGGAGGGATCTCAGTGCCGGACTTCCCTTGTCGGCTCCGAGGGGGCGAGTGGCATCGGACCCTTGTCCGACCCCGCTCTCCCTCTCGGTGCTTCGGCGCTGGTTAGTTCGGCTCTGACATCGGCTTCGGAGCCATCCTTGTTGGTGCCGGGGGAGGTTCTCAGCTCTTCGGAGCGGAGACCTCTGGCCCTGCCTGATAGGGGTGCCTTTGAGGTCATGCGGAGCGTGTTAGAACCTGGTTCTACTCCACAGTCGACTCCATCAGCTCCTCCCTCTACAATGCCTGTGGTGATCTCTTCTCACCCCCTTGCTTCGGACCGTAGAGAATCTGCGCCTCAAGTGTCCCCAGTGGGAATTTCCTCCTCTTCCGAGGCCTCTCCTGATCTTGCAGAAGAAGCCCCTAGGAAGAGACAGTGCAAGAGGAAGCACATTGACTCCCCTGAGTCTGTCACCTCTGACACTGATTTGGAAGATTCTGAAGGTTCCCCTCGTTCCCCCTCTGAAGATGTCTCCTTTGCAGACATACTTAAAATCCTGAAACAGAGGGGGAAATGGCCAGCCCTTAACCCTTCAGAGGATGAATGAATGTACCTTGAGGCATTTGGTTCTCGACCTTCCACCTCCTGGGTGTCCCCTCCCTTTGACTCACTCATGGAAGTGGTGGTGAGGAAGGCTTGGATGGCTCCTGACTTGGTGGAACCCACCCCTAGGAGGCCGGCCAAATTTATCACTGCCCCCAAAGACAAGGAATCTTTGTCCAAAGGTGTCTCTGTGGATGCCATGGTGGTGGCTGCTGCCACCAAGAAGGAATTAGCGTATCCTTCAGTACCTGTTTATCCTCCTAATAAGGAATCTAGGACTATGGACAGGTACGGCAAGCGGATGTTTTCATCAGCGACCTTTTCTATGCGTTTGCTGAATTACCTGTGTCATTTCACTCGTCTCCAGAGGGATTTGCTTAAGGATATGAGTGAAATGTTGAAGGACCCATCAGCTGTGGGTTTTCAAAATAGGATGAATTCCCAGCTGGCTACCCTTAATTCAGTAGTTAACTCCTCCATGCGCCTGATTTCATATGCGGCTGATGGAGTGAGCAGAGCCGCAGGTACAGGGGTGGCTTTACGTCGCCATGCCTGGATGCGACTATGTAGCTTTGCAGACCCTTTCAAGGCATCTTTCACTAACTCCCCCTTTGATGGATCATCTCTCTTTGGTCCACAAGCGAAGGATACTCTGACAAGGTGCGAGGTAGAAGGTAAGACTCTTTCTGCTGTCGGAGTCCATTTTTCTACCCCCTCTAGGCCTTAGCCCAAAGGTCAGAAGGGAGAAAAGATGTGGTTCCGCAAACAACCACAGGGACTCTTACCGGACGCACAGAGTCATTTCCCCTCTACAGGCAGAGGGGGGAACAATAATAATAGATGCCGTCCTAGAGGCAGAGGGGGCCCGCAGAATCAGGGTAGTCGAGAAACGTTCTCTGACAAACCCTTTCAGCACCCCTGAGGGGTTGCCCGACTGTCCACCTTCAGAGGCAGTCGGGGGAAGATTATCTCTGTACCCAAAAACCTGGCTCTCCCTTACTCAAGACAAGTGGGTACAGTCTATCATATCTGAAGGCTACAGGATCCCTTTCATTCGCATCCCAAAACAGTCCGGAAAATCCCTTCCAGACGTTCCACCCAGTCAAAGGGAGCAAGCAGCACTAGAAATTTCATAGCTGCTAGAAAAAAGAGCCATTCAACCAGTTCCAGCAGACCAACAAGGATCCGGAATTTACTCCAAATTCTTTTTGGTTCCAAAGAAAACAGGGGACTGGAGACCCATTTTGGATCTCAGCAACTTGAACAAGTTTGTCAAGAAAACAAAATTTCAGATGGTCATGCTGCAGTCCATCCTGCCCTTTCTGGGCCAGGACAACTGGATGTGCTCCATAGATCTCCAGGATGCGTACTATCACATCAAAATGAACAGACAATCCAGGAGATTTCTCCGCTTCAGGCTAGGGGCCAGTCATTTTCAGTTCAGGGCCCTGCCCTTTGGTCTCACTACAGCCCCCCGAGTGTTCACCAAATGCATGGCAGGGGTTGCTGCACATTTGAGGGGCAAGGGATTCCAGGTGTTTCCGTACTTAGACGACTGGCTTCTGACTGCCACCACCAGGCATCTACTTCTCTTAGCCAGAGACTACACTTTACGAACCTATCAGACTCTAGGCATCTCTGTAAATTACGAAAAGTCTGTCTTGTCGCCTTGTCAGTCTATTACCTTTATAGGCGCAAGATTAGATACAGTAGGTCTGTCAGCCAGACTCACAGAACAAAGAGTAGCAGACATTCACAAGCAGGTTTCCCTTCTCTTACGACAAAACAAGGTCAAGGTCAGACTTGAAAGTTCTAGGGATTATGGCGGCTATTCCTCTCCTCCCCTTAGCCCGCTTTTACATGAGGATTCTTCAGTGGATACTTTTCACTCAGTGGTCCTTTCAACTTCTACCAATGTCCCACTCTATCAGCATAACTCAGTCATGCAGAAATCATCTTCTCTGGTGGGTCACATCCCCCCAACTTCTTCTAGGAAGACCCTTCACCCCCTCGCCCCCGGCTACAACTCTGACAACGGACGCCTCCCTGATAGGGTGGGGGGGGGCATTTCCAGGGCAGGACAGTCCAGGGCACATGGCAGCCGATTGAGTGCCACTTGTACATAAATGTTCTAGAGATGAGAGCAGTGCTTCTAGCATTGCAAGCCCTTCAAGACTCTCTTCCCAAGGGAATTATAGCAATTCAGATGGACAATATGTCTGTAGTGTGGTACATCAACAAACAAGGCGGAACCAAATCTTACCCGTTATGTCGAGAAGCACTCAGACTGTGGCAATGGGCGATCTCTTCTCAGCACTTCCTGATAGCAACGCACATTCCCCGCAAGTCCAATGTGATAGCAGACAGATTGAGCAGAGCAATCCTCATGCCTCACGAGTGGTCTCTGAAGAAATCAGTATTGGAAGAAGTTTTTCGAACTTGGGGCCATCCTTGCTGCGATCTTTTTGCCACTCCCCAAAACAGCAAGTGTGCTGAGTTCTTCACCCTCTTTTCCCTACCAGGTCATCCCATCAGAGACGCTCTAGCTCACAATTGGCCTCCGGGACTTCTGTATGCTTTTCCCCCCTTCCCACTGATACCTCAGCTGATTCGGAAAGCCAGTGCTCTGAAGGCCTTAATGATCCTCATTGCCCCTTATTGGCCTCGACAAGTTTGGTTTCCCTTTCTTCATCGTTACCTTTTGGTGCAACCATGGCATCTGGACCCAGTTCCAGATCTCTTGATCCATCAATCGGGTCAACTGCACCAATCCCTTTCTTCTCTGAACCTCACAGCATAGTTCCTCCAATTCCAACCCTAGCCAGGCTTCCCTTAATATCTCACTCAGTTAGAGATATTCTGATAGCTTCTCATAAGTCTTCTACCCGGAAGATTTATAGCAGCAAATGGAAACGTTTCTCTTTATGGGCAGTATCCAGGGAAATAGACCCCTTTACTGCTCCTATTCAGTCCATTCTTGATTTTCTAGCTGAACTTTTCCTAGCAGGCTCTTCTCCTTCTACTATCAGAGTTCAATTGGCGGCTATATCTAATTTTCATGTGGGAGTGTCAGAGTATACTATCATGTCCCACAAACTCTGTTTCTGAAAGGAGTCTTTCTTCTTAAGCCCCCTGTCAAGGATCCACCTCCTCCATGGGATCTGAACTTGGTTCTAGCATCTTTGATTCTACCTCCCTTTGAACCTGCAGCTTCATGTTCTATGAAGTTGCTGTCTTGGAAAACGCTTTTTCTAATAGCCATCACTTCGGCTAGAAGGGTTTCGGAAATTCATGCTCTGTGCTGTCGTCCCCCGTATCTAATTTTCCACAAAGATAGAGTATCCTTGCGTACCAATCCATCTTTTTTGCCTAAAGTAGCCTCTCAAACAAACCTGAATCAAACTATTGATCTCCCAGTGTTTTTCCCCAATTATGGCAACAGGTCAGAACAAAAATTGCACTCTTTAGATGTTCATCGCCAACTAAGGTATTATTTAGACAGGACTAAACAGTTCAGAAAAACAGACCAACTGTTTGTTTCCTATGCGGAAGGCAAGATGGGCCTTCCAGTCTCTGAAGTGTCACTTTCGAGATGGCTTACTTCTACGATTACCTTTATTTATGAGATCAGACACCAACAATTGCCCTCTAAGCCTAGAGCTCACTCTACAAGGGCATTAGCCACATCCATAGGCTTTCAGGATAGGCTTCCTATTGACTCTATTTGTTCAGCAGCGACTTGGGCTTCACCTCATACCTTCATTTCTCATTACAAGTTGGACATAGCCTCCAGAGACCATGCCAACTTTGGTTCCACTGTTCTCAAGAGTCTGTTCCGATAGGCCACCCGGGACAAGGTGCTAGGGACGCGGTCCCATCCAGCAAGAATGAAGGCGAGATAGACAACTTAACATTAAGAAGTTATGTACCTACCATAACGTTCCATGTTAGTTGTCTTCTTCTCGCCTTCTTTCTTGCGTCCCACCCTCCTTCCCCCTAGTCTGGACAGACCTAGAGGAGATTGTTTTGTGACCTCTCTAATCCTTTCTCCCACTATTTACCACCTCTATATTTCCTCTGTTAGGTTTAAGTCACCTCACAGTTAGCCCTATAGAGGTGGATTACCTTCTCCATGTTATGGAGCCCTTTTCTTGCTTGGCCTAGCTTCAAACGAGATCTGAGGAGTTACCGCCTAGCACTGTGGGATATGGGGAGCCTCGAGCCAGTGGAATTAGCTCTCGAGCTTTAGTATTGGCCGAGTCGGAGTCGAGGATCGGCTCCGAACCCATCCAGCAAGAAAGAAGGTGAGAAGAAGACAACTAACATGGAACATTATGGTAGGTACATAACTTCTTATTTTGCAAGACATAATGGTTACCAGCTAAACCTCTTATGCTCCAGCGATCTATGTTATTTGACTATTATACAAGGAAAAGTAGCAATCTTACTTTCAGAAAAGATGAGCCAAATTAAGCAAAAATGCTTAAGTTTGTCCAGAGCACCTACAAAGATTGGAAGTAGAGCTATTGGAAACCATTGCTTTTTAAAACTTTTTGGAAAAAAGATCCTACATCTCACTGCTTATTGTTAGTTTCCTCAATAGCTATGCTCTACACAGACTGAAGAAAGATTATTTTCAGCGAGTCATCTCATATCATTACTCCTGTAAAAAACACACAATACAGGTCAGCATCTCTTACTGCTGGATCTTGTGATGTTAAAGAGTATATGCAATTTTGCAACCATATTCTGGCACTAACTAAAAGTCATGTGATGGCACCCAGTGACTACTAAAGTCATGGTATGAAAATCATCATAAAGTTCAAGAGTATTTTTTATGAATCAGTCAAAAAGTATGCAACATATGATCACATTTTCTGGAAGACAGCTTTGTTTTTGTAAAACTGCAAAGCACAAAGTGCAAACATCACTCAAGAGGGTTCTAAACTCTTTCAGCAGTTTGGAAATTGCCTAATCTTTAATTGCTGCTGTCACTTTAGTGTCCTTATAAACTTCAATATCTTGGACTACAGCAGGATTCACATCACTGCAAAAGAGCTCATATTACTTTTAGGATGGTGACTGCAAGAACGTACCTTCTATTTCCCACAATAAAAATGAATAACACTATTCCATGCTATATCTAAAACTCCTTCTATAGCTCTTTACCATTATTTATTTCAACTCGCCTACATAATTAATATGTGTTTCCCTAACACACAGTTCTGATCATTTTAGAGATCAAGCTTCACTATTCCCCCTCACAAATGTGCATATAGGAAAACAACTATAACATCATGTCACTGACAGTGATTCAAAAATATAATGGTCAGGTCTACTGGCTTTGACAAGTATTACATCTGATGCCAATTTAACAACATGATTTCAACTCTCATTATAAAACAGCCACTAGTTTTTCTTAATCTGAGGTGGATTGGCTATTGATTGTGCTATGCAAGTCAACTTTATATAGTATCTGCTGCTCTTCAGACTATAACTTGGATGTCATACCATTAATTAAACAACATTTTCAATTAAATAACAATTCAAGGAAGCAATGGCTGTCTGATCACTCTGGGATCTGTCAGGGATATATGCTCATACCGTTGGTTTTTCTCCCCCTTTTTAAGTCTCCCTCAACTGCTGACACTCAAAAACATTTCAGAATATGAATGTTACAAAATACACGTCTTGATGAAATGATTCACTTTCCAAGAGCAAACTAAAACCAGCCACAGAACAACTTAAGATCACCTTTAGTGGTACTTATTCATTCTTTTGTAATGTCTCTCAAAGTTAGTCATATCACAAATCAGCTAAGGTTTTTCTGTTGACACACATTCTCACCAAATATGTGCAGCAGCCAGCTTTATTTTGCATATGGTGGGCTATTTTTCATTATTGCTGCAACAAATTATTAATTTCACTGCAGCCTGCCTCATTTCCTTAGCCTTCTCCTGAATGTTACCACATCTGAGCATATTTACATGTGCCCCTTAAATGTACTATACAACTCTGTAAATTAAGAAGCTAGCCTCCAATACCACAACACTCTGTATGTTGAAGTACCTTTTCTTAGTCTTGCTTCAGTTTTAGGCAAAAAAATGTAATGACTTACTCAGTGTCACTCAATAGGCAAATGGGGGCTGTGAGAATCAAACCCACGACTGCTGCAATGTTTTGGTCTAGCATTTTTTGTACATTCTTTATTTCTGTCATAGACTTCTTCAGCTTTGACATATTTTTCCAAAAAATGCACTTTTATCAATTTCAATAAAAAAAGAAAAAGGATGAAATACAAGAAGATAAGAAGGAACAAACTGTAAATCACTACTGGAATGATTATATGTCTCTGATTAAGTATATCAAGTGCACATTTAGACTGGTAGTTTGTTTCTGAATGATGGACGGTGCAGTGGTGCAGCGGTTGCATTGTCGCCTCACAGCAAAAAATTCTCCGGTTCAATTTTCAGCTGGGGTGCCTTCTGTGTGGAGTGTGCATATCCTCCCTGCATCCATATGGGTTTCCTCTGAGTGCTCCAGTTTCCTCCCACATTACAAAGACATGCATTTGGAGCATTTCTCCCTGGGCCTCTTCTGAAAATTGGCTTCGTTCCAAGTCAGACTTTCCTGGTAAACAAATGTTAAATAAAAAAATAATAAAAATCTTAAGCGTGAAACAATGTTTATTATGGAGTACTAAGACCATAGTCTTCAAGTATGTTCTTCCAAACTGATGTAATTCAAGCATCTTATAAAGGATCACAGTAGCCTTTCACCACATCATATGATGGGATTCATCTCCCACCTCCATGAATTAAATATGGCAATGGACATAGAAAAACTAAAAAAAAAGACAAATTTTGATGGAATTGCCCTTTTAATGAGTGTGGAAGCAATGCAGTGTCCTGCTTTTTCCCCTTAATTTATTTAATAGGCATTGATTTTAAGCTTATCTTGTTGGGAAAATTCCAGGAACCACTGTTTAAATTATTTGGAAGCACAGGTCCTAGAATTCATACAGAACTATTGAACTATTGAATCATTTGTACACTAACTTCTTTTTGTTACACTTTTTATTGATAACAGTCATTTGTCAATTAAACCTCCAGTATTTCAAATAAGATATGCTAAAGCATACTGGTATAACGCATATAAGCAAACCCTTATGAAGTAACATTTGTCATCCTCAGCAGTATAAATATAATGTTCATCACAATGATATTTGCTGATATTGTTAGTGTTGCTGTACCTAGCACGCCTGTGTAAGAGCTGATTTTCTTGTCTCAACAGTTCCTTATTTGTTCATTTGCTAATCACATGAGTAGGTGAGATCAGAGGATCCTGTCCATTCATATCACAAGCTTGCAGCACTCTAATTTGCGAAAATATTACAACAGTAACATTACCAGTTATATTATATACTTTATATTGTCATGTCAACACAATAAAAAAGTGACAACTATGTTATTAACAAGAAACAATATGGTACATATCCAAGAGAGTCAGAAACAATCAAAAATTAATATACAATATATACATGTTGCATTTTACCTGTAGTCATTCTGTAGATGAACTACAAGTATAGTCTGAGACATTGTAGCATCTTACGGGACAAGAAGGGTTCTTCATTTATTAATTTCTGATTTGATTAATGATTATATAGTGAATGCAGTCCTGACTGTATTAGTCTAAAAGAACAGTGTTAAAATGTTATTCTCAGCCGCAAAACATTGTGCTGTCATTGTGATATTAAAGAAAGGACATCTATGGAAGTGAAGTGCAGTGATGGAATAGGCTGGTGCAATCATGACAAATGGCTTTATCAAGCTTGATACTGTGCATATATTCACTGAATGGCAGGATAGTATCTGACTAAGTGGCACAGTAGTGGATAGAAAATGTGAAATATGCTATGATAGAAAAGTAGGCAAAGAACTCTAGAGTAATGTTAGATGGAGATGAAATGTCAATGTCTGGGATGACAATATTCAGAATTTTATTAGTGCAGTCACGTCTAAATCATTCCTTTAGGTGTGTAAGCAGATTATGGTACAATGAGACATGGCATACGTTGTTTCACAGTTAGGTTCCATGTTGAGGGAGAAAATATAGAAAAAATCCTGTCACTTTGAGATGGATTCATGTTAAATCCATGAAGGACTGGAGTACCCAAGGAATGAGATCTAAGATGAAAGTAAGCTATTTGGTTAGAAAATGTCCATTGCCAGAAATCAGTTAGCATATTTTTTTCTGTAGTGAGCAAGGCTCCACATATCTCTTGCAGGGACAAAGATTCCCTGTAATCCTAAACTTAATATCATAAACTCAAAGGTCACTGCAGCTTGGGACATGGCCAAATACTGACCAGAGGAGTATCATTTTATAAAACAATGCTTCTGTCAGGTGTATATCTTCAAGTATTTGACAATAATGCCTCTGAACAGTTTTCTTGAGGTTGTGGTGGGCAATACTTAAGATATAGAAAATTATTTAAGTGTGTGTGACTAGATGTACTATTGAATATTTACTTTTAAGAAACAATTATTTAAGTTGCTTAAGGCAAAATGGTTGAACTGGTTTAGTGGAAATTTGAAGTATAGTGATTTGTGTTTGTGCCAAAGGTTAAATGGTAAGGCCATGTTATATGTATTAGATTAATATGGTTGTTTCTCTCTGCTGAATATGTTTTTGGGGTTAACAGTTTTATTAAGTTTAATAATGGCTAAGGCATTGCCTCACAAACACAAGGTACAGGGCTTGATTCTTACTTTTGAAAGGGAAATTAGGCTTAAAATGGCTCTCAAGGGCAGTTAGCTTATAATTTACCTATGAGCCTAATTTATTTTTTTATGTGTTGTATAAAGAATAGAGGGTAAAAACATGCTTAAAGTTACAAGGTGCAACTGGTTAAACTAGGATTCCAATGTAAACTATAATAATTTTTGTAGTTTTTGAAGATTCACTGATTTGTTGTTATGCTCATGTTGACACAGTTTCAATTACTTTTGAAACTTTTTAATTTTTTTTTTTATTTTTTCAAAGTTTAACATTTAACTGAGAATCCTGAAAAAAGAGAAGGAAATGTTCCTGTAGAACAGTTTTGATTATTTTGTAAGGGAGCTTCTATATCTTGTTTGTCTGTGTATTGTAGCAATTAGTTACAAAGAAGATGGTGGTCTGCACATTTCTTAAGATCTTTGCAACTGGTTTGGGTAAGAATTTTGTTGTCCTCATCTGATCTCTTTTCACTCTCCTAAAGGAAGTAATGCTGCTATAACCCGGTATAAAATTTGTGGTGCTCACTTCAAAGTAATTCATGAATACTTCTCATAGCACTGGCCTTTAAAGATTATAGCAGAGCGACTGAAAGAGGAGGCATTTCTATTTTTCATAATAGAAGGTCTTTGAATACTAAGCCTTATATTGTTACAGGTAAGAAATCTATGTGTAGCCTTAGTGTTGACTTTTTCTATGTAAATAATTATTTACAAATGTTTCCTTTCTATAAATCCTACTCATAGAATTCCCACTGTCTTTATCCAAAGTGATGGTACTATCCAAGAAATTAATTTCGTTACCAATATTATTAATAGTAAATTTCAAAAAGCCAGTGCTGTCACTGGCATATTTAAAAAGTTGGTGAAACTCATCTTCAGTTCCTTTCCAAAAAATCATCAAGTCATCAATAAACCATCTGTAAAATACTACTTTTTCAAAAAGTTTCAGGGACCTAAAATATGTTTGTTCCCACATTGCTAATACTAAATTCGCAAACACAGGAACAACCCTAGCCCCTATTGCTACTCCAGTTTTTTGTTTGAAATATTTTCCTTGAAATGTGAAAAAAAATGTTGTCTAATACTAATCCAAACAAAACATGTACAGTGTTGATGAGACTGTTTTCAAACTTGGTAAACTTTGTTAAACAGTCCCTAACAAAATCATTCCCAGTTTGTTGGTGGATGCTGGTATAAAGTGAAACAACATCTAAAGAGACAAAAAAAAAAAACTTGTGTTGTCTCTGACTTCTACCTCAGTAATTCTAAAAGATGCCAAGAATCTCTCAAGTAGAATTCTGATTTTTGTACCACTGGTTTTAACAACTGATCTAAATAAACTGAGATTGTTTCCATTTTATAAAAATCAGCTGCAACTACAGGTCTGAATGGTGGATTTCCCTGTTCTTATGAACTTTTGGGATTCCAAACAGTTTAGCCATTTTGGGCTGATCAACTTTCAAAAAAGGTATATAAATCATGTTCAGTGTAACCTTGACATAACATATCAAACAAAATGCTATCAGTATCAGAATACTTTCTATTTATCTCATCCACAGTTATCTCTTCATAACAATTTTGATCATCTCAGAAGTTTACCCATAGCTAATACGTAATCAGCAGAATTCATGATAACCGCCACCCCACCTTTATCAGCGTTCCTTACTCGAATGTCTTTGTTGTTCGACGGCTGTTCTAAAGCCATTTTTTCATTGTGTGGTAGATTGTGATACTTAGATTTACTACCCGAACATTTTCATAAATCCTCTTCACATACATCATGGAATACCAAACACAAAAACAACAAACACAAAACGGTGAACGCTGCTACCTAAAGGTCCAACTTCGTAAAAGGATAAAATAATATAAATATAAAGACGGAGGCGGACCAACATGAAAAAATAAAATTAAAAACAGGTTTATTGAAATAAAAGATGAGCGCTTTCGCTTACTTCCAAGGTACGCTTCATCAGATCTACATAACAAGATGGGTGTTAGCATTATATACGTTTCCATTAATTGAAACATTCAAACTCAAACAATCAAGCAATTAAATCTTGATTATACTAATAATTTAAATGCAGAGCTTTCATTGTAACAGTATATGGAGAACTTCATAAAAATATATCATGCTATTGTATATTCTTATATATATGTGCAACTAAGCATTTGTCAAAGTGAATAATAAATAATAACTCAAAAAATATACATAAAATATGTTTAGCTCTAATATAAAAGTCACATCATGGAATACCTGTAAAGTACCATGGAGTGTGGGGTTATAAGTACTTTTAGTGGTTAACCTCTTCTTACCATTGTTAAAATGAGGAATATCATGCAACAAATATTTTAGGTTTAATCTATGAATGTATAACTTCAAGTCTACAAGTACTCTAGTAATGTTAGCAGATTCTGTAGGGATAAAAAAAAGAAAAACCCTTGGAAAGGACAGACAAATGATCTTTGTTTAATACAACATCACACAAATTTACAATGTGAATACGTTCTGTTAATGTCTCTTCTTTCCTTTCCCTTTGCCATGGTCTTTCCCCTTTGGTTGCCATTTCACAGTCCTTCCCATTACCAGAGGATTCAAAATAAAAGGAGCTGGCAGTAAAACTGGGGGTTTATCATTATTCTTTAGAAAGGAACAGAAGATGAGTTTGCAGCTTTTTAAATATGCCAATGGCAACATTGGCTTTTTGAAATTCATTATTTGGTAATATCGGTAAAGAAATTAATTTATTGGCTATTACCATCACTTTGCATGAAGACAGTGAGAACTTTATGAGTAAGATATACAGAAAAGAAACACTTGTAAATAATTATTTACATAGAAAAAAATCAACATCCCTTTCACATGAAAAAAGGAGTAATTAAGAGCCAGTTTATTAGAATGAGTAGATTGACTAACAATAATGAAACTTTCTATAGAGGCTGAATACCTCAAAGGGCTTTTCCTCAAAAGAGGTTATATTTGGAGTTGTTGTCCAAAATTATCCAGGAAGTTAATATTTTAAGACAAGATAAGGCAAAACCTATTTTAAACAACACTAAGATGATTTCTACAAAAAATAACAAAGAAAGGGAAAAAAACCTTTTATAGCCTCCTTTGTGCTGTGCGTAGAAGTTGTTGGTTTTGAATTCACTTTGTGTTTTTCTATATCACAATTGTTTCTTCCTGTCACAAGTATTGCTGTCTCTTTTCTACAAATTAGCCAACTGTAACATGTGAACCTTCCTGGCTGTGTCCTGCTGTCTCCAGCATTGATCTGTCTGCATCCTTTTTGTGCCTACTGGAACCTGAAACAGTGCACCACCTGTTATCTTAATGCCACTCCCATTCTTACATCTAAGGCAGCCATGACACTTCTTCTTCAGTCACCCTGGCTGAGCTGAGTTTTATCTTTATCTTTCCACTGTTGTTGAAAGCCATCATTTCAGTCCATGTTTTCCATATCAGTATGACCAAGGAATAAAGCAATGTGAAAATATAACTGTAGTTATATTTTCAGTCAGTGCTAACCCAGACTGATATATTTTCCCCTTCCTGCTCTTACCCCTATCCCTACTCCTCTAACCTATGCCTCCAAATCTAGTTACTACTCTTTTCTTCATAGTAAGAGAATAAAATATGAGGGCTTTTCTCTCTTATTTGTTATTGCTCATACCTACTATTGTGTTTAGTAAAATTTTTTAGTATAATTTTTAGTATAACTTTTATTGCTTAAAATTTTATCATTATAATTTTTCTTTTGACCAATGCTACCTCTGAATTATGATTTTCAATGTCTTTTATATATTGTTAACTTTGTCACTGTTCATGCTTGGAGCCTTTCTTCCCGGGCCTCTACTGAAAATGGACATATATCCAGTTAGACTAGCCCGGTCAACAAATGTAAAATAAATAAATTATTATTTCATAGCTAACCTTTTTATTAGTCTGGATAGGTATGAATGAGCTGATTTGATCACATGCCAGACACACGTTAGACGCATCTGTCTCTGTGTACATGTTTAGTAACACTCCCATTCTCGCATCTAAGGTAGCCATGACACTTCTTTGTCAGTCACCCTGGCTGAGCTGAGTTTTATCTTTATCTTTCCACTGTTGTTGAAAGCCATCATTTCAGTCCATGCTTTCCATATCAGTATGACCAAGGAATAAAGCAATGTGAAAATATAACTGTAGTTATTATTTCATAGCTGACCTTTTTATTACTCTGCATAGTTATGAGAGAGCTGATTTGATCACATGCTAGACACATGTTAGAAGCATCTGTCTCTGTGCATATGTTTGGAAGACTTCAACAAAAACTGGTTTGCTTGGCTGGAGAGAGAATCCTTTTGTTGATTTTGGTTTAGACCTAGAAGACTGCTATTGCTACAAAAGTGTTATTACTGTTTCCCATAAATGCCATTGCACAAAATAATGTCACAAGTACTTAAATAAGCACTCTATCAGCAGAGTAAATTATCCATCTTAATGTGTGGTGAAACATGTAAAGCCTTCGGAGTTACCAGACTCTGAAGTGCAGGCCTGCTGTATATGCACATACACAGAAGTCATGCTTTTTAATTAATTGAATGCATGCAGCTTGGCATATTATGATTCTCTTCCCAGTACAGCTGCCAATTTCTTTTGAATATTACATAAAATACTATATATTTTTACAAAACTACTCTATGGTACAGAAACAATGTCACATAAAACTTTCATCAGAAAATGATAATCTTTGTGCACAGAAGTATTCAGTGAATGAAGTACTCCTTCATAGCAGTTCAACAACAGAAATGTTTTATTTATTTATTTATTTATTTGACATTTGGTTACTGGGAAAGTCTGACTGAGTAGGAAACCCATTTTCAGCTTAGGCCCAGAGAGAAATACTCCATTATAAAGAACAACAAGAAAAATGACATTTTACATAATTGACAATGAAGCATAAAACAAAGCCAGTATTCTGATGAAACCAAAAAGCCATATACCTACATCCTTTACTTAGATGTAATTGCCTTCTGACCTTGCTCTGCAAATTGCCTAGATATTCCTTAACACTCTGTGTAGAGGTACAATGCATATTTAACCTGTTCCAAGGGTATATAGTCTGCCTGCGATTGCCTAGATATTTCCTTAACACTCTGTGTAGAGGTATAATGCATAATTAATCCTGTTCCAAGGGTATATAGCCTGCCTGTACCTGCTGTTATATCACTGCATTTATCTACTCCTCACAACGGACTTTTTAAAAATGTATAATTGCATTTGTTTTTAGATTGTTTACTAGTGGTAGTGACACTTTCTAAACCTTGTCAGTACTGCTCTCTCTCCCTGTCTTGCTCCTTGCTCTTCTTCTTTGCTGCTCTCAATTACTTTTGCTGTCTCCTTAACCCTCCCTCTCCTATACTCTTCTTCTAGACCTACTCCTCTGTTCCTTTGCCTTTTCCCTTCTATATGTTTCTCCACCTCCTTTACTGTTTAGCTTATACTGTCCTCCTTCTCCTCCCTTCTCCCTATACTTACTTTTTGTCTGTTTCTCCCCACTCTTTTACAGCTCACCTATCCTGAGGGTCCATCAGTACCTCCCAAATTACACGGACTCTTTGCTCAAAGCCAGGTTCAGCCCACCTGGATTCTTATCCTGCTAACCAGTTCAGGCTTATCTGAATGGAACCCACAGTGTGGAATCCCTCACCTTTTGCTCTCAATAAATGTATGTAACTTTAAAACCAAAAACAAAGTCAATTTACCATAACATCCTTATATGCTAGCCTGTCCCCCAGTGTGTGTCTCAGCAGCCTAACACATACCTCAAAGATCCCACTCTAACTCACTACCTCTAATCTCCCATTCCATTCTTCTATCCCTCTGAAAACTTACCCTGGTACTCACTGTTACCTCTACCTTTTCCTACCTCTGTCTCTAGTTCCATTTCTATCTCCCCTTAGTCTCTCTGCCTGCCTATTTCCTCCACTCACCACTAGGTGGCAGCACCTTCCCATTTGTTGCATACTCCTACCCTACTTTATAATAACTTTTGCGGTCCTCCTGTCTTTTTGAGCTTTCTTCTAACACCTACCACTTTCTCCCACATATTTACTACAGCCTACTATCCCATAACTTTTCTCCTCTCCCCCTCCACTAACCTATTTTCCTCTCCCCCAGAATTACTCTGTTTCCTCTATCACTCCTACCCAGCTTTTACTGCACTTTCTCTTACTTACCTCAGTTCCTTCCTGCAGTGGCTGATACTTTTTCCAGCAGGGGTCTTCTGCTCTGTTGCTCTATCCCGCTCCGTTCGCCCTGCGGGCTCACTCCGCTCCCCTACCCTGCCCCCAATTCCCACCCCTCCAACTGGTCCTACATTTATTGCCATCCCTTACTCCCTCCCCATTTTCAACACCCAATACCGCAACAGTATAACTCCTCCCTCTCCACCAATCACACCTGTCCTTATACTCCTCCCCATTACATCACCTCAGCTTACTTCCATCAAACCTCCATTATCTCTACCTCATTAAAACAAACTTCAACCACAAATGCCCTCTTTTAATTCCACAACTCTCACCCCCATAACACTCCTTCTCCTCATTCTATTTCCTCTATACCATGCCACCTCTTATACAAACCTCCATATACACCCTCCACCTTCAACTCCAAACCCCAACCATTCAACTCACTTCCACAACATCTCTGCCTCTCTTACCACCTTTCACCCCACCTCTCTATTCTCTTTAAAACTCTTCCATATTCCCTCAAATTTCTACAAACCTAAACCCACATCCCTCCATCCTTGCCTAACCAAACAAAATCCAACAAAACTAATACATCTTCTTACATAACTCTTCTTAGCAGGCGACATTCATCCTAACCCTGGACCAAACACATCTCCAACTTATAACCACAACTCCAATAACAAACCTATAAACAAAGACCTAAAATTCCTCACTATCAACACCCAAAGCTTAACTAATAAAATTACCCTATTTCATGCCTGGGTCAACCATAACACACCTGACATAGTAGCCATCTCTGAAACATGGCTCAAACCACACATAACTGACTCAGAATTCCTCCCCCCAGGATTTCAATGCATCTGATCTGACTGCCTAAATAAAAGAGGTGGTGGAGTCACTCTACTTTACTCTAATCACCTATCTATCACACCTTTCCAAAATCCTATTCCTTCCTTTCATAATGCTGAACTACTAATTGGCATGCTAAAATTAAATAAGCACAAAAGTATCTGCATCATCTCCCTCTATATTCCCCCCGGCAATAACACCAATACCTTAGAAAACTTCCTCTCCTGGACCTCCACAAATATAAAGCAAGAAACTTACATACTGGGAGATGTAAATATTGACTGGCAAAAAATCATAGACCCCAATCGCTTCCTATCTATTAACCTATTCAACTTTAATCAACTTAATCACACCATCACTAGACCCAACAAAACCAACCGCCCCAGCTCCATCCTAGACTGGATACTAGTGTCTCACCCAAATAGAACCATTACATCAGGTGTCAATCCCGACCCATTAGGCGACCACCTCCCTGCATTCACCCAGAGAGCCACCTCCTCCTCCCCATACTCCCACCACCTCCTACATACCCGTAACCTAACTAACTTTAACCCTTCCACCTTCACTACCTGCCTTAAGCTCATTAACTGGAACCCTCTAAAAACACTGCCTCTTGACAAAGCTATAGATTTCTTCAACTCTACATTCCTTTCCATCTTAAACTCCCTAGCTCCAACTCGAACCAAAAGGGTTAAAGCCAAAACAGCACCCTGGCTCACTAAAGCTACCAAAAAAATTATGCAACAAAGAGACAAATGTTGGAAAAGCTACCACCATCATAAACAACCTGAACTGTTACTAAAATATAAACAGCTATGAAACATAGCCAAAAAACAAGTCATTAAAGACAAAAAATCCTACTACAACCACCTACAAATAAACCACACAAAAAACCCAAAACAATTCTGGAACTCTAATAAACACTCTCCTCAAGCCATGTACCACAAAAAACCCTTGTCCTGCAAAACTGACCAAGAAATTGCCAATCTATTCAATACATTCTTGACCTCCTCCATTGCTGAGCTGACCAAAACCTTCATAAATAACATCCCCCTACCCACCTCCTCCCAAGCTTGCACCTCATCCCCCTCTCCCCCTAACTTTGAACTTAAACCAATATCCACCAACCTCATAAAGAAATTTCTCTATATACAAAAACCTTGCACCAATGCTCCAGACAACATTCCCTCCTCCTTCTTAAAAATTGCCTCTGACAGTATTGCTCTCCCTATCAGCATCCTGATCAATAGATCACTTCTTGAATCATATGTACCAAAACTATGGCGTTCTGCTTTTATCCTTCCTCTCCACAAAGGTGGAAAAACTGCAACATCTCCAACTTCCACCCTATTGCCATCCTCTCTCCCATCTCTAAACTTCTCGAAAAATGCGTTCACATACAACTCATGCCATTCCTAACCGAACATCAACTTCTATCTCCTACCCAACACGGCTTCCACCCAGGACACAATACCAACACAGCCCTCCTCTCCTTCCTACACTCTATCAATTCAGCCCGAGAATCTGGTTACTTAGTTTCATCTGTTCTATTAGATCTATCTAAAGCCTTTGATACCATCTCTCATACCCATCTACTTAACTATCTATCTAACCTTAACATCTCCACAAAAACTCTTTCCTGGTTCTCTAGCTATCTTTCTGACAGGTCCCAAGCAGTGAAATGGGGCCAATCCTCTTCCTCCTTCCTTCCAACACCCACAGGAGTTCCCCAAGGTTCCATTCTTGGCCCTCTGCTATTTAACATCTTTATTAATGATTTTCACAAAGCCATTCCTAACACCAACATTGTCCAATATGCAGATGACTCCACTCTCATCTGCCATGCCTCCAATCAAACTGAACTCAAGTCTCTAACTCAATCCGCCTTCTCATCCACTGAAAAATGGATGCACCATAACCACCTCTCACTAAATGCTAACAAAACTAAAATTCTCCTTTTCACTCCCTCCAAATCTACCCACATTGACAAAGACTCATTTCAAATTACCAGCCTCAACAACTCTGTCACTGATATTGTTCCCTCCGCCAAACTGTTGGGGGTCAACATTGATGAACACCTAAAATTTAATACCCATATCCAACTCAACATCAAGAAAACCCACATAAAACTCAGCCTTCTCTACAGAAATAATCACTTCCTCTCTCCCTCTACTAGACTGACCCTGGCCACAACTTATCTTCTCCCATCTCTCCTTTATGGCACTCCTCTGCTTACTAATCTATCTTCCACCCTTACCTCCAAGCTAGAAGTATGCTACAACAAAATCTCCAGGTTTGCCACAAATGCAAAAGCCTCCTCCCACCACTGCTCCTCCCTACTTACCATAAACTGGCTTGAACTCCCCAATCAACTAGACTTCCTTCAAATTGTCTTAGCCCACAAATTACTTTTTCAGCCCAACAGCTGCCCAGCTTTATCCAATATCCTCCAACCTTACAGCCCCCCAAGACCCCTTAGATCCACTCACCAAAACCTCATTACCATCCACAAACCAAAGCGTCCTGCTGGTCAGCTTCTACTATCCTTCATCCTAGCTAAAAAATGGAACACCCTGCCCTCCACGCTGAGAACATGTGACAACCTAAATACCTTCAAAAGTCTACTTCACTCCTACCTGCTTCTTCACAGAAAATGTAACTGCACTCCACACCCCATACCTCCCAAACTCCCCCCTTCCTTCTCTCCTGGCTAAACTCATTACCTTTCAAACTACTGACTTATACTCCAACTATAACTCATAAGCTATCTCCTCCCAGCTTATCACTCTTTGACTCTAATTTCAGTCCCTTCATAGCTACTTAATCTTCTTAGCTACCAATTATTAGACTCCTCCTCTATCCACTTCCCTTCCTGGAAAAAAACTTGTTTACAACTCCATAATGAATGCTATGTAAAAGAATCTTTCATGTGATATCTCAATTTGATACACAACTTAGCAATGTAAAATATTTCTATATGTTTATGCAACTTATTTTTGCAGTGTAAAAGAATTTATTTTGTGTGCTATTTCAGTATGATATGTTAGTTATCAATGTGAAGAATTTCTATATGTTTATGTAACTTGCAAATCTTCGCAACTTAACAATGTAAAAACTATTATGTAACTAGTTATGTGGAGCTTTTCTCCCCGGGCCTCCACTGAAAATGGGATCTCGAGCCCAGTGGACCTACCCGGTCACCAAACTGGAATAAATAAATATAAATAAAATAAATACATTTTTCATGGGATACGTGTCAAGCATGCAGGGAGTTTGCAAAGAAGATTAACAATTATAATTGCAGATATATAATTTACAAAGAAAGGTCAGCAAGATATGGCAGATAATATATTTTTCATGGGAGGTAAAGTTGCTCCATTAAGGAATTACATAGATAAGTGTTTTAACAGTGATGGGATACTCACATATAAGAGGTTGTAGTGAAAAAGAAAGTAGTTAGAATAGTTGATAGGTAAGGTAATGATGAGCAGCAAAGGGAAAGATAAAAAAAGTTAAGTCAGAGAGTCAATAATGGATGGTAAATGAATGTGCTAGTAGGGAATAGATAAGTAGATATAGTATAGTAGAGAGCTATTGGATGAGAAGAAAGGTGAGTATTAGTTGAAGAGGTGGCTACTATAAAAAGAAATGAAGCTGATGGAGTCTATTGGAGAGGAAATGGGAAAGGGGCATTTGGATTAAAATAGGAGGGGAGGTTGGAGATAGTAGAGATGCAGACTGATAAATAAAAAGGGGGAGGAAGGAGATAGTAATGTGTAAGGCTGAGGAAGAGAGACAGGGGGGGCTGGGGATTAAAGTAAAGTGTAGACAGGGAAGAACGAATGAGTTAATAGAGAGGGTTATTGTAGTAAGGATGAAGGTGGGAGAAAGGTAGTTGAATTAGAGAAAGGTGGAGGGTGGGTAGTTGAAGTAGAGAAAAGGGGGTTTAGTGGAGATAAGGGCAGAAGAACAGAGACAATAAGAGTGGGAGTTAGTGGAGATAAGAGGCAAATGAACAGAGACAGTAAGGGAAGAGGTAGAAGCAGAATATTAGAACATTCTGTTGTTTTCTGCTTGCCTTTAGGCTTCATCCGATGTCTTAAGTTTCTGTTCCTGTAATAAAAGTACAGTCAATAATATTTGATTTCTGGACAATTTTCATGTTGTTATCCTTAGAAAAATACTGGATTATGACTTTATAGTAGGAAAAGATAATGTTAACAAATGGTTCTTCAGAAACTGACTGCATTTTATATATATAGTTTTAATAAAAAGAAGACCCATAATTTAAAGTCTGGAAATCTTTAATGACTGAAAATAGATGTCTTTTGTTTTAGTGTTATTTAAGAAAATTGTGAGTATTTACTAAAGAAAGCACTGGATGAC
This sequence comes from Protopterus annectens, assembly GCF_019279795.1. Lineage (NCBI taxonomy): Eukaryota > Metazoa > Chordata > Ceratodontiformes > Protopteridae > Protopterus > Protopterus annectens. Next base: position 586,839,720 of record NC_056732.1, read on the forward strand.
TTTATAAAAGTGTCACAAATAAGTTCAATATGTTTTTAATCAGAAAGCAAATAAGCAGGTACAGGGAGGCAGTGTTCACGAGAATATAAATCAAGGACTTAAATATACTTTGCTAGTTATTATTTAGAACGGGAAAATTAAGACATGCACAAAATAGCTCTTGTTTAAACAGGGAGAAAAAGTACTCAGCTAATCTATTTCAGATCAATGCATATTATATTATGCTGCATCTGCATCTGCATGATGGCAGAATGAGACATTCGCTTGACAGCTCTCCCCTTTAAGTGCATTAAACACACTTCTTCTCCTTATCTTCCCCCTTTCTCTTTCTTTATCTTCCCATACCATCCTAAATGACACTTTGCATTTCCTCTCTTCAGCCATTTTGGTGGTAGTTTTAGTGGTCAGCAACCCTCTCCATGAAGAAATAGTTTCACGATCCAGGAATTGTTTGGTCCATTTAGTCTGTTGTCTGTTTTCCTCCTCCTTCCTGTGTCATTTATGTTCAGGATGGCATAGCACATCCTTCTGACATTACCCTGTATAAGTATATCATGTCCACCTTGTCAATTCTTTCCTCTTGAAAAAAGACCTCTAGCCGACTTCTCCAAAGCCATTCCTCATCATTTTCCCACCATCCCACTTACCTTTCTAATACTTTCCCCTATATACCTTCCAGAATCCAGATGTCTTTCTCCTTGTATATTTTTTAGAATTGCATATTGTACTGGAGGTGTGGTTTGACTAGGGCTTGCAAGAGTGGGGAGCATTACCTGTTTATTTCTACAGTCCATCTCCTGAAAGATATAAGGCAGCTGTTTATTGACTGCTGTCACTCTGCTCCTGATGGCTTGGTTCAAGTATGCTCATCAGCTCATCACCTCTAGATCTTTTTCCTGGTGTGTTGCTATCCCATTCATTACTTGGATTTCAATGCCATTAGCTCTAATCTGAGAATTCTGTGTCTCTGAGTAAGTAGTCTGGTTTTTAATGCCATCATTTCCTGTATGAATACTTGTCACTGTGATTCAATGAATTTCTCTCCACCTGTGCAGATTCTCCAACATAAGTTGGTTGATTAGCTCAAAAGAGAGAAATTCAGATTCAGAGATAAGGTAAAGCTGCAATGAGAAACACCTCATTAAAGGCTAACTACCATGTCTCTGAATAACACGGCACTGTCAGACCTGAGAGCACTAGTGTTCTCCCTAGCAGCTCATGCATCACATTAGCAAAGGCACCCACCTACACATGCACATGCTTGTCTGCTCTCTCTCTCTCAAACACACACACACACACACACACACATATATATATATATATATATATATATATATATATATATATATATATATATATATATGTGTATGTATATGGGTCCACTTCTAAATCTTGAGTCTCAAAATCTCTAAATTCAAAATATTGAAACCAAAATCTTGAAAGTTCAAAATACTGAAAACTCAAAGTACTGAAACTCAAAATATTGAAAAAATGCAGGACACCAACACTAACTATGTTGCAACAGAACTACATACAGAAACATATAAAAGACAAATCATATTAGTCTTCTCCAACTATAAGCAGGGGAGCAAGCCCCCACAACTCCCCCACACCCCCTGCTTTTTAAATATATCAACTCTGAGATTGCACTCCACAGCAAAAAATGGCAAACATACCATTACGTGCTTCATGACTGCCTGTTGTAACCTTTAGTCATGTTCACTTCTAATTTGCTATACTACAACATAACTCATCTTAGTGTAGTGAAATGTGATCTCAGAGTTGATATATTTAAGTAGCAGGGGGTGCAGGGGAGCTTGCCCCCTGCCTATACTTGGAGAAGAGTAATATGTTTCTGTATGTAGTTGTGCTGCAATATAGTTAGTGTTGTTCTCTGTTTTTTTTTTTGATATTTTGAGTTTTGAGCTTTCAAGATTTTTGGTTTCAGTATTTTGAATTTAGAGATTTTGAGATTCAAGATTTAGAAGTAGACCCATATATATATATATATATATATATATATATATATATATATATATATATATATGGTTTACTGTTACAATGCCGATGTAGCCTATGAATTATTCGAACTACAGATGTTCGAATAGTTGATATGTGTGCAAGCTACATAATCGAATGTTACATATGCGAATGCACTGTGCATTTGTAAATATGAACATTTGATTATGTACAGGGATTGTGGTACAGTGCGGTAAGGGAAATACATCTCTTTCCTCATGTAGTGCGATCTCAGAGTTGACCTATATAGTTAGGGGGGTGTGGGGGAGCAGGGGGGGCTTGCCCCCCTGCATAAACGGGATGTTAGATGTACTAGTTAGGGAGTTACAGCAAAGGTGGAATTGCTGTTACGTGCCATAAAATGTTGTGTTCAACATTTTTGGCATTAACAACTGATTTTCGACATTAGGGCCATTAGGTAATGTGGACTTTCGGTGACATAGTTTGCTGTTAAGTAACGTTTTTTTAACTTTGATATTTTAATAGTAAACCTATCTATATATATATATATATATATATATATATATATATATATATATAAAAAATATATATATATATATATATATATATATATATATATATATATATATATATATATGTACCCCTTACACCACCCCTAACTAAATATACTAACTCTGAGATCACTCTACAGTGGGGAAAGTGGCAAAATCAGCATAACGGCCAAGGAAATTCTTTCCCTGCGTTAAATCGGCCGTTTACGTTTTATTGCTTTCGCTATTACCATTTTGACATTTAGATATTTGCTAACCTAACCGTTCAATCAAGTAATATGTTTTAGTTTGTTGTTTGGGATATTTTTGCAGTGACCCTAATGATAACGGACATCAGCGGGGAATAACAGCCCAGTGTTTCTTATACTTAGTCAAACACTCTGCTTTTGATTTTGTTTTTTCCTTCTGAGTGTGGGAAGCCATTATATGGTAACTGGGGAAACTTCTACTGTTTCAGATTTTGCTAAAAGCACTTACAAAAGTAAGTCCACTCATAAGACCACCCAGAAACAAGTTTTAATCTAAAGCTATATATATTCTCTTTGTGCACAGTTATACACTTTTGTCATCACCTTAAGTTAACAGATTTCTTCTCCATCTAGCCATGATGATCCATAAGTGTTTCCCGGGACCTGATTTTTCTTAAATGACAAAGGCTACTAGACCAGAGCAATAGCTAGTTCATCTGGTGTGCTGGACAGTTTCACAGAGACACCCCCCACCCATCCCAAACTTCAGGAACAAAAAAAAAGTCTTCTGCAATTGTTAACTGTAGTCAGTTGTTTGCCACTAGTGCATCAAGCACTCTGTGACCATGGGAAGCATAGCTGGCCTTAGGCATAGGCCAACTAGCCAGCTGCCTAGGGTGCCGCCTGGCATGGGTGCTTTTCCAGTAATCTGAATGGTATAGGTAGACCAGGATGGGGGCTCCAAGTGGTATGGGGGACGCTGTGGAGCCCTTCTGCCTAGGGCACCAGTTGAACAAAGGCTGGCCCTGGTGACAAGCTCAATAAGCTTCTGTCTGCATTTGCCAATACAGTAGCAGCATTCATTTATGCAGCCATGATATCCTTGTGGCTTCATAAATGAATGTTGATACTGCACTCACACACCATCGGCACCTGCTGAATATATCCTCTAACCTTCTAACAGCCTGCATCTGGGGCAACCATCACCTTAACCTCACCCTGATTATGGGGCTGAATTAGGTTGTTCATCTTGAAGTTCATCACATACCAATGAGGTAGCTCCAGCCATGGTGCAACACCTTTGGGTCATTACTCAATTTCTACACTCATGGTCAAGGGTAAAGTGGATTAGTTTAGACTTTTCAGTTCCTCTTCCCTGATTTTATAGTGCCAGATCCTCTACAGCTGGTTGAGATGAAAGTGCAGTTGCCTCAAGAAAAAGATGCCGGAAATTATAACAGTGAGCACTGCCTCCCATAGGAAATCATTGCTGATATAGGTTCATAGGTTCATAGGTTGGTACTAGGCTATCAGCCCTAGGGCCTATACAAGCCTAGCCATAACAATTCCCTGGCTATTTCTTCCCACATTATTTACTTTCCTGGACCCCTGTCTAGCAGGGCGACTGACGTGATCCCTGGGGTGAATTTCCTTTCTCCCATCCAATCGTCAAGGTTCCTCTTGAAGAGGTCCAAAGAGGCACTCTGCTTGACATGTATGGGCAATCTATTCCAGAGTCTGGGGAGTCTCTGGGTCAGGAACCTATCCCTCCAGCATGTTTTGTTTATTGTGATGACAAGGTTTAGATCCCTGGAGCGTGTAGCTCTGAGGGATTGGGATTTCTTTAAGTGTAGCATGTCCAACAGCTCTGGGTTTGACATGGCCTTGTATGTTAAGCAGAGATCGCCTCTGAGTAGACGATATGCGACAGAGTATAGCTGGAGATTTTTAAGGCAGTCAGCATAGGGCATCTGCTTTAGGCCTGTGATTCTTTTAGTGAGGTATTTCTGAGGCCTTTCCAGTTGTTGCAGATGTCTTGAGAGGTACATACCAAATGGGGCATTGTATTCTATAATGGGTCTAATGAGGGATGAGTACAGTGGGACAATGACCTCCATTTTCTGGATGAAAAGCCCTTCATGATGAGGTGTGCCACATAGAAGGATTTCCTGACTGTTGTGGCGATGTGGTTATCGAAGGTGAGACCACTGTCCACCTGTGTCCCTAAGTCTCTTATCACACTTTCTGTGTTTAGTGTACTGCCACCTATATGGTAATTCATGGATACATGTTTTTTCCCAAAGGGGATAACAATACATTTTTTGGCATTGAGCTTGAGCCCATGGCTCTGGCACCAAGCATCTGTTTCTGTAAGGCCCTTTTGTAGAGTATCCACATCATTTGGGGATTCAATAATGGCTCCCAGTTTGCAGTCATCTGCAAACTTTGTTAGCCAGAGTCCCTTAGTGTTGACCTCTACTTCAGAGAAGTAGATGCCAAACAAGAGCAGCCCCAGGACTGAACCCTGAGGTACTCCACTTGTCACTTGTCTGGAGCTGGATTTGTAGTCGGCTACTTTTACAGTGTGGGTTCTATCAGTAAGCCATTTAGCAACCCATTGGGTGACATAGGGATTAATGCCCAACTTAGTAAGTTTATCTATGATTCCAATATGATTTTTAAGTATGTATTGGCAACAATTCCCTTGTTTTGGGAGATTTCTCTCTTCCTTGAGTAGGTTTAACTGTTGGTATATATAAGTTAGGGGTATGTAGGGTTGTGCCCACACTTTAGGGGTGCAGGGAGGCTTGACCCCTATAAAAAACACCTAAAGTTAAACTTTTCACCTTTCTGCTTTTTGGAGCCAGCATTTCCAGTACTCAAGGTTTTGCAGTTTAGTGATCTATAGCAGAACTGCAACTGCATAATTTTTGCATTGCAAATCACTACTGGAGGAGTTTTTTTGTTTGTTTGCTACTAGTGGGTCTAAGTTTTAGGGAATCATTTTTTCTTACATGGCTGCATGACCATGGAGTCGTTTTGTTAACTAAAGAGATACAGGGGTACAAGGAGGTTTACTTTTTGAAAAAAAAATGCTTTTATTTGCTTATTTTGCCCAGCTGAAAGTTCAGCAAACATGTTTTGTCCAAGTCAAATCTCACTCACGCAACTGTTGATGAAACAAAGGGGTAGCTCATTACACCATTTCTCATCAGCATCCGCCTCAGAGGGGATGACTCTTTTATTCATGATTCAGCATTTCTATAATGTGCTGTCTTAACTATTGCATCTGTCAGAACTCACTTTGATGGCTCTCAGAAGAAACCTTTGTATTTCTCTATATGCTTTGAGTGGATGCAAGTTAACCAAAGTAATTAGTGTTTTCTGAATTCCTCTCTTGATCCTTCTCTTTCTAGAAGATGGTTCTTCTTTTTTATATTTTAAACCATCCTTCAGACCTTCTGATCTCCCCCCCCCCTTTATTTCATTACTGTAAAATATTCTACCTACTGCTCATCCTTTTCAGATTCTCATTGTCTTCTTTTCTGTCACGTGACCAAGTATCTATATGGACCTCCACTTCTACCTGTGATCACATATCACATATATGCTCTCACGTCATCACAAATACTGCCCTTCCATAGAAACAAGAATTCTTGATGTTCTAGTCCTTTTTGCTCTTCCTTGAAAAAATACATAGTAGCTGTTTTGTCATTAAATTAAAATTTACTAGGCAGTAGTTAAGACATGAAAACCCTACATAGTAGCTGTTACATCATTGAAATAGGCAGTAGAAAAGATGCATCCAACTTGATTGATACCTGCTATTGTTTTTTTCACCCTTTTATCCATTATTTTTTTAATTGTGAAACAAGAAACCACCGAAAAAAATGACAGTTGGTATGTGTCTAGCAGTGGTGCTCCTCCATGGTTTACAAAAACCTTTAGTTAATGCAACATTACCCAAACATTTTTAAATGAATAAACAAAGTAAAATATGATCATTTTAGCATATCATCCAGCCAAAAGCTAAACTGACCCATCATCTACAGCTTGGTGAAGGTATCCACCCTAGTCAGATGCCCCACTCCCTGTTATACTTGATAACAGATTAGAAATCTGACCTTTCTTTCCCTATATGGAATACCCTGGACTTAGGTTGTATTAACCATATTAATAAACACAAACATCATCTGCAGTAAAATATTGATTCTTTATTGTTAAATACTCATGCTATTATTATCAGAGCTGCATAGAAGGATTTACCCTATTTATGCGATTTTGCAAATACTGATGCTCTGATGTGCTTTCTTTTTTCACTATTCTGGTTTGTGCACTGAATAAGGCTAACATATCTGAAACCGGTTTGCTTCCTTTCTCCAGAGCACGTCTGTGCTTTACTGGGGGTGTTTGACTCCCTCAGTTGTTTTGGATATGTTTATGTAATAAATTTATTTTATTTGGAAACCCACCATTTGGTGCTGGCCCTATTTTCTAGATTTGAAACTTAACTGGTCTTACTAAAAACCCTGAGGTAACATCATCTCGGTATGCTGACTTTAGATAAGACAAAATGCACAAATGAGACAAATGTGTTTCTTTTTTGTGATGAGATGCTTAAAACTCCTCTCTGTATACTTCTTGGCCATCTTTCTATTTTTGGTTTCAGGAATGTTTATGGATGGTGATAAACATAGTGACACAGGCAGACTCTTAAACATTACTGTACCTTATGCACCTTCTGCGGACCATATTCTTCACTGGCTAATAGGTAACTTTAGAAATTAGCTAGTTATCCTAGGGCTTCAGAATGTTGACCTTCCTTCATTTCCAGACCTGCTCTACCATTCTGAGCTTGTTCTCTCTCTCTGTCCTCTCTCTCTCTCTCTCTCTCTCCTTTTCTCTGTGTGCTGTTCTCTGTTCTTGTTTTTCTCTCTTTTTGATCTGACCGAGTTGACCACCTTTCTAAAATGTACAAAGAAAACTCGGGAATGTAATAGTATCTTAAACTTGGCCCTGCAGTCTGTAGCCAAAAACCTTGTTTTTATGGGCCTCCTTGTTATTTTTGCAATTTGGATATGTTTGACAACAATTTTTGACATGTTATTTCCTTGCTTACTAAAAAATGTGATACTGCTCTTTTATTCAAGTACTACTGCACTTTTGCCCCATCGGCTATTAACTGCTTACCTTCAATTTATCTTAACTTTGAGGATTAACTCAATTTTTTAAATTTGTCAATAAAGGTCTTGCATCAATTCTCTTACATATATAGTAGATCAGTAAAACTGTGCACACTTCTAAGGATCACCCATTTAAATCAATGATGTTTGAATAAGGTAATTTGTGGAAGTTTTATTGCATTCCAAAAGTCTGGTTAAAATTGATACCTTAAAGAAAGCTAGGACATTGCCAAATGGAACATTATGAAGGGTACAATAAACTACATCACTGAAGATAGATGAATTCGTATATGAGGTGACTGAGAGGAAGGCTTTATGGTGATTCAGGTAGGTGACACAAAATTAAAGAAAAAATAAATAAATAAACAGAAAAATTTAGTAAATAACAGTGGGTCTGTGTTCAGCATATGCTCATAGTGTGGTGAAACATACAGCACACTGTGTGCTTTTCTGAGCATTATTAAATGTCGGAATTCTTTTCTTTTGCTTTGGTTATATTTACTGAAATTCATTGCTATGTGATTCATTTTAATTACTATTTTTTTCTGATAATGTAAATTTCACATTTACTTTGAGTAGAACATTTGTTAATATGAAGTATGCAAGGCCTGGTGTTTATTATGTTCTGCTTTTGCCTTATTTTTTCATGAAATGAAATGTATGTAAAAATACATGTCTCATAACCTTAGAAAGGTTTCATTATGTCAAATGATTGCACAATTTACTATCAAAGTTTATTGGATGCTAACCTGCTTTGGAGTTGGAAAATCATGTCATATTGGCTGTCAAATAAGTCTATAGCCCTAGGGGGCCTTAGAATTTAATGTTCCACACTGATTACTTTGCCCTGATTAGTAATTTGTTTTATTTGGCATATATTTAAATGCATCATTTTCAGTGAGAGGGCACTCTGTTATAGTTTACCTGGCAGCATAGCCATTCATTTTGCAATTGTGAAACAAGCAACCACCGGAAAAAATGACAGCTGGTATGTGTCCAGCAGTGCTATTCACTATTTGTTGTTTTATAAAAATCCTTTGTTAATACAACATTATTCAAACTTGTAAATGAGCATTTATAGTAAAGAAGGTAGACTATGATTATTTAGCACAACATCCAGCCAAAAGCTAAACTGAGAGCAGTAGAACATTATGGCATTTTAGGTGGAGCCTTACAGAAAAGAACACATAAGCAGTTGTGTGGAAATCATCTTTCAATCCAACCAGATATAATCATAAACAATTACCTTTGTTCTAAATGGAGACTAAAAGTAGAATAATCTATTTAGCCAAGTGAGTAGTAGCTAGAATTCATTACTTTATTAGTGCTGGGGTAAAAATGTTACTCTTTTGGTTATATAATCCTTTTGGAAAATTTATATTATTCATTGTATAATTCTTATAGGCGTGTATCTTGGGGGGGGGGGGGCTTACTATGATTAATCAAATGTTACTGAGTTGGGATCCAATTAATCACTGCTAAAATGTTGCACATATTATGTCACAAACCGAAGCACCCAAAATACAATGCATTGCATTATATCTCAAATAGACTTTTCTGTAGAGAGCAAGAGCCCATTCCCAAACCCCTGATTTCTAGAGCTACTAACTCTGAGGGTTCTGAGGCTACAGAGACATGCAGAAAAGGGGAAATTGCAAAGCAAAAACAGAATTCATCTTTTCCTCTTTTTCTTCTCCTGTGATCAACATCCAAAGCCCAGTGCAGGGATGAGTGTGGTTGTTGCCAATTAACTCGATAATGATAGTCCATAATGACTTTGCACTGAGAAGCATGTTGTTTGCTATTTGATGACCACTGGCAGACTCTCCAGTGAAGTAGGTACAAAAGTTTCAACCCAAGAAGATGAGTTACAACCATTCATACAAAAATGTTTCACATCCAGAATGACAATGAGAGCACAGACCCCCCCCCCCAAAGTTTGCCTGAATGATAGCTGCTCTGAGCAGCTCCCACACTAGAGGATCTGATGGAAATTATTCCCCACACCTAGGAGAGTCCCATAATACTAGTACCACTTAAATATTTCAGCGTGAGCATACACAGAATAGTTATGGCTGGAACAGCACCACCTTAGAGTGGCTATAAATACTATAGCATAGTTTTATGTTTTCATACTCTCCCTTCAGCCATAGTAGTAAGTCTCATACCCTCTCTTTAGCCATGGTAGTAAGCATATGATCCATGATAGCACTTTGAGGGTGACACTCTTGTGCCATGATTGTAAAACATCAGCATCTACTAACTTTAAATTGTCTGGCCCACAATACACTAATACTTTAAAGGTGTTATTTTCTCTAGGTCCTGTAGAAATGTACTATTACAATCACTCCATCTTCAGAATGAGTGACAAATGTACAACTCAAATAAATGATCACTGTAACACTGAAAACAGACAATAAATAAATACACTTATCAAGGTTTCTTTACTTGTCTTTACTTCTGTTTTGATTCAGTCTCCATTTTTATTTAGGTGTGAAATCTTGGTCAATATCCCTTTCTGTTTCTGTCTGATTGCCCTGAAGGTTTAACTTTAGAAAAGCCTTTAATTCTGGTGGTATAAAGGAATTAATTATGTAAGTTTCTACTCTTTTGTGCCTTCAGCTGTGGCTGGCTACAAATAATACTGCTTCTAAAGCCATTTGGAAAATCAAAGCTGATATAAGTATATATATATTTTTTGCTGTAACTGTTTCAGTGATATTTAACAATACTGTGCTGCTCTTAGGTTGTAGTTTTTAACAGTATTCTGCAATAACTGTATTTTATGAACATACTTGTCTTTACTTCTGTTCTGATTCAGTCTCCATTTTTTTTCCACAGATCTGCCCAATTGTTGTGTTCTTAAAACTTGGTGGCTTTTGAGTTGCCTTCCTCTACTATAAATTTGATATTGGACACTCCTCCCAGTCCCATCACATCAGCTCATTCTATTGTGTACAGTGAGATCAGTTGGGAAACCCCACCTCCTTCTATTCTTAACTCTGAATCTTCTGTTTCCTCCCTTCCTACTAACTAAAAAAAAAAAAACCTTATTCAGCTGCTTTTACTGGTCTTGTGTCTCGTGCTACTTTATTACTTTATCTTGCTTTTACTACTTGTTTTTAAAGTGCTTAATTGCATTTATTTTGCTGCATTTATTAGCACTTGTTAGCCTAATTAAATAGTAATTGTTACTCTAAGTGTCTTAGTTTTGGTTAAAGGACTTGGGCTTCAGGACAGTTATTTTACTTTAAGAAGGTTTGTGGTCTATACTCTTGTGGGAGGAAAGGGTAGCCTCTGCCCATCTGAGCTGGGAATTGCTGGGTGACAGCTTATTGTGCCAGTTGTTCAAAGTGTCTTTTTCCAGTTTATGGAGGGGGTTAGGGGATCACCAGTCTCCATTACAAGAAATGTACCAGTAATAAGGTTATTTATAATAATTCTTGTGTTATGCTTATTCTTTGGTAGTCAGGTATTAAATTTAGCAGTTACTAGATATATTGAGAACAATCTACTGTTCCCATTGTGTTTTAGTAATATCTGCTTGCAGATTTGTGGTGTGTTATATACTGTCAATGCATTCTGATGAGAAAGCTACCATGTGGTGTGTGTACTGTTTGGAACACATTACTGGATATTTGTGCAACAAATATTTGAGTTAAAATATCATCTGTATATGGCTTACCCAACAGTTTTATCAGTTTTTCAAAAAAGACAGACTGTGCTGTGAGACTTGAAGGTGAATAACAAGAGGTGATGGAAACTGTAAAGCAATATTATAAGACCATGCACTACAGGCCGAGTAACAGAGTAAGAAGTAGCATAAAGAAGGGTAGACATCGCACAACAAAGCACTGCATTTGGAAACTAGCGCTATATAACAGAAAGGGTACTATGTATTAACATTTAAGGCTTCTGGTTTTATGCAAAATAAAGATGTTTGACAGCTAACTGCACAGGACTATATTGCAGATTGTAGGGAACCACATATTTGTTTGGTTATCATTTGACAGATGACAAGACAAATTACAGAACTAATGGTATGGAATAAAACATAGGTTAGACAGGGTTAATTTTCCTGAGTAGTTAACTTATTTATTTATGTATACATTTACTGGTTTGTTTATTAATTGGATAGGTGTACTGTTACAAGACCCTCTTCAAAAAAGTCCATGCCAGTGAAATGTTATAGGTTTAACAGTAATATATAAATAATGCCTAATTCAAGTTTTCATAGTGACATACAAAATAAATTATGGTTTAGAGACTATGTGTTATCTATATCCATATCTATTATGTATAGAAGTATAACCCATTGACTTACCACTAGTGAGATAACAACAAATGTGGAAAGCGACAGCTGTATGATGCATATCATGACATGTAACATAACTGAATATGTGCATAACATATTGAAGATGCATATCTGGACACTATAGGTGTTATGCTACAATAAGGCCATGAGTATGCTAATAGTATATACTAGGCCTTCTTTGTGTTCTATATCATGGACATTTACCTTGCCAGTATTTCTAAAAATAAAGAAACACAAAAGGAATGCGTTATTCTTCACAAGGGGCAGTAACAAACTTACATAGCAGATTTTGCTGTCCTACATGTTAGACTGCAGAAAACACACTGCCCCTTTGTAGACTGAGGATGCTCCAAGTGTGTGTCATACAATGCCCAGTGAGGTGTGATAAGCAACACAGAAATGTACATCAGAAGAAGAAGCCTTATGAGTATTTCTATGCAATCAACCAGACACACTAATGACATGCAAGTGCGCACACACACACACACACACACACACACACACACACACACACACACACACACACACACACACACACACACACACACAGTGTGCGTTTGTGCATGCGCACGCTCACACAAACACTCACGCACACACACGTGCACACACACATTCACGTGCTCACACACACACACACACACACACACACACACACACGCACTCACGCACACACGCACGCACAAACACACAAACACATGCACACACACACACACACACACACACACATATACATGCATACACACACATACACACACACACACACACACACACACACACACACACACACACACACACACACACACACACACACACACACACACACAGACACACACACATGCACACATACATAGATGCACATGCGCAAACACACACACACAGACAGGCGCATGCGCCCACACACATATACATACACATGTATAAGCACACATATACACACACACACACACACACACACACACACACACACACACACACACACACACACACACACATATGATCATGTCTATGAGCCTCAGCTGTCTTCCTCCAGAGTCTGCGTATGCTAAACAGCACTTCTGAAGTGTGCAGCCTCACTCCCTTTGCTACAGCAACAGATTCACTATTATTTACTCACCATTAGTTTTTCTCACTTGCCTTTGAGGAATGCTGCACAACTGATGGATGCAGTAGTTGTTGTGCATATCATAATGATTGCTGTATATTGGCTGAGCTCATTTCAGGTGTATTGCAGACTGCTGTAGCTATGATCCCTGCCTAGGATAGCAGTCAGTTGTGTGGTCATCTCAATACTACATACAAGACAGGAGATGTAGCTAGAAGCATTGGTGATCAACTTATGAGATTATCAGGGGGAAAAATTGCAGACCTCTGTCTTTATTAGTACAGGACTTCCCAACACAGCAGTATTCCTTGCAGTTTGTTCTTTGTGTATAACTTACCAGTCTGTCGCTGCAAAGACATGTGACAACTCTGTCTCACTTAACATTGATTAGTGATGTCATGATCCACTGCAGCTGACTCACTGATATACTGGAAACTGTTAGAGCCAAAAGGAAGTATTTTGTCATCTGAACACCACATTCATATCTCCAGGAGTGATGTTTCAATGAAGATTGTGGAGTCATGTGGTCAGACTTATTGTAGCAACTGTGCAGTGAACAGCATAGTGAGTAGCCTTCCGGAACACTTCCTTATGCAACCGAGGACCCTTTGTTGACCAACAATCACTGAGCTTAACTAGGCTATTCATTGTCTTTTTCTTTCCCATCTCATTATATATATTTTTGAAATCTACCACTCATTCAACCTTATCTGAATCCTTCTTCCTTTTACATATGCCTGATTGGAATACACTTAAAATAGTGAAAACAAAAATGCTGAAAACTCAAAATGCTGAAGCCTAATTAGTGGAGGAGGCAAGCCACCTGCAACTCCCACACCAACTGCTAATTATATATTCTAACCATGGGACTGCACAATAGTGGGGAAAGGGCAAAATCCCATTGTTGACATTTTTGCATTTAGTATTTTGAGTTATTCACTGTTTTGAATGACACCCGCCTGGTCACCACTTAGCTTCTTTTGCCGTATCCCAACAATCTTTAGTACCATAACCAGTCCTGTGCAGGAATCCCAAATTTCTCCTCACCTTTCACAAAACTTACTTATTATCTCACTTTTTTTTGTTTCATCCTTGACACAGAGGCTTCAAATTTCCATTGGTCTTCATTGTTCAAACAAGTTAAAGAAAGGCCTCTTGCTCCAAACCTTCTTATTAAAACCACTGCCCCATTCTTCACATATCTCTCCAACTTTCTCAAGATATTCTGATTGTCCATAGTGTCTTGGCGTCTTAAATTTACATATGAACTTTTCCATGCTCTCTCCTCTGCAAACTCCTACCCAGATTGGTTGTTATCACATTTATCATTTGGTTTCTAGCATATTTTACCCCTCAGACTTCTACTACCTTTAAGCCATTCTTTGCCAGTAATATTTACACTCTCTTGCCCTTCCACACATAGTAATTACAAATCACCACTCAGTTTTCAGTTCTCTGCTTCTTGGCTCCCATCAGGATGTGGTGAATATTGTAAACAGCCAACAGTAAAAAATCTAAAAATCATTCCTATCACATCAGCTTTATAAGTACTTTGTACACCTGGTCACACCACCTATTTAGTAATTTACCCCAGTCCTTCCGAACAAATTTGATTATTTTTGTTGCTGCTATTAAAAGGAAACTTCATGGACCTGAATACTTTGGGGTCCCAACTTATCTATTTCCAGGTGACACCTTTCCCCAATCATGCTACTTAGTTGGAGAATAACTGACTTGGTGATATGCATACAAAGTTCAACCACGTCTACATTTTTAAATATCTCTAGAAGTTGTGGCAATAGTTTGCCCAAGTGTTCTAGGATCAATGCACAGTTATCTACAAAAAGACTGAATAACTGCTTTTCATCATATTCCAGCTGAGATCACACTTCACTGTAGATATGTACTCTATAACTCTTTGAGCTAACATTTCAATTACCAGTATACTATCAGAGAGAATGGGCATCTGAGGCTTGCTTTCCTGCTCAGTTCACCATTCACAGCAATATTAAGCTCTATTTTTACAATATAAAACCTGCATCTCTTTAAATTATTTCATTTTCTGATGCTGTCTACTTCATGGTATGGGAGAGATATGGATCCATTTGTGTGTGTCAAAGGCTTTCCTTATATCAAAAAGGACCCTTCTCTTTCACTATCCTGTTTTTCCTCAAATTAAACCATTAAATCTATGTGGGTAGACTAGAGGATAGCTGAAGTAAGATCATTTATGAAGCCTCAACCACATTAGTTATCTTTCTGTTGAGTTTTCTTGTCAATATTCTTGAAAATAACTTTTCATCACCATTCATTAAAGCAATAAATCAGAAATTTGCCATCTCTTATGTGTTTCATTTATCTTGAGAAATGACCAACACTGAGGCTTCACACAAAAAGTTGGGTACAGATCCATCAGCTAGTTACTCCTGTAATAGAAATTCACAGAGCTGTGTACACTTCTAAACCAAGTATCCTGAATAAATCCATTGGGCCTTGTTATTTTTCTCATGTAAGGTGCCAAATTGCTGCTATTCCTTTCAGGATAACAGTGTCATTATTCAACTCTTCATGCCCCTTTGGATCCATTCTTACTCATTTTCAGTTCTACTTTTCCATTCCCTGGAGTGTGATGTTCTACCCATTCTCAGATAAACCTTGATAATATCCCTGGAAGGTATTGAGCATCTCTCTCTCTCTCTCACTCAAGAATGCTTAACTACTTCAACGACTCCCACAATGTTTTTTTTTCTTTCAGCTTCTACAGC
This sequence comes from Protopterus annectens, assembly GCF_019279795.1. NCBI lineage: Eukaryota > Metazoa > Chordata > Ceratodontiformes > Protopteridae > Protopterus > Protopterus annectens. Next base: position 586,855,585 of record NC_056732.1, read on the forward strand.
AGCAACCTACAATCCACTTCTCCTTAGTGTAGATATGGCAAAAGAAAACAGGAAAGAGGACAGAAAAAATAAATGCCCAGACTGGCAAATAATTGAAAAAGACATTCATTCAATCATTCATTCATTCATTCATTCATTCATTCATTCATTCATTCATTCATTCATTCATTCATTCATGTATTCTCCAGAAACTCATCTTTATCCATTTCAGGGCTACAAGGCAACATAAGTCTATCCTGGCACTCAGACAGCACAAAGCAGAAAGAAGATAATAATGCAGATTAGTTTGGAGGATCATGGGTTCACCTATGGCATGCCTTTACAATATGGGAAGAAGCTGAAACATCCTGATGAAAACTTGTGTGGGCATATGGAAGGTGTACATACTCCAGTCTGATACCATAGCCAAGAGCAGAGCTATAGAACCAAGGGGTGTGAAATACAATGCTAACTGCTGTGCTGCCACAAGGAAGACATATAATAATTACTTAAATCTACAGGGAATCCAAGAAAGATAACCTGATGAACAGTAAGACCAAATAATATCAAGGGGACAAAATGGGGATGGCAAAAAAGCAGAGGTGCTGTGCGAATGCTTTTCTCAGAATTCACAAAGGTAAGCAATGCTGATTTATTAAAAATCAATAAAGACAGAGGTAGGCTGGTCCTATTCATTTGCAGAAAAACAAATTCAGAAACAGTTATTTATTTATTTTACATTTGTTGACCGGGCTAGTCCAGCTGGATACATGTCCTTTTTCAGTAGAGACCCGGGGAGATAAGCTCCAAGGCATGGTCAAAATACAATAGTACAAGTTCAAAACAACACAGAAAAAATATAAAATATCAAATATACTAATAAAATAGCAACTTTTAAAAGAAAATAAAAATCATCAACAATGGTATCAAGTAATTAACGGTACAGAGTTTGTAACAGGATATATTATTGAGGACAAAAAAAATCATAAAACAGTGAAATTTCAGATATGGAGACATAATTCAGGTTAAGTCAGAGGTAAACAAAGGAAGTTAGGTGAGTAGTAATGTAGCAAAGGAGTTACTTAAGAAGAGAATGTAAAAAGAGAATATAAAAAAATGAAAAAGGGTAGATAAGAAAAATATGATAAGACGGAAAAAAGTAGCAGTGGATAGTAAGCACAGAATAGGTTAGTCAAATTAGTAGAGGTAGATGACTAGTCTGGTTTTGAACAGGGGCATAGCCAGTGAGTTTTGAGGAGAAGTTTAAGTCTATTTTTAAAGAGAGATAATGAGGTGAGTGAGGAGAGGTCACAAGGGAGAAGATTCCAGGATTTACCTACAGAATTAGAGAAAAGGGAATCCCCAGCTCTGTTGTTAGGCTTAGTGGTGTGAACTAGTAGTTTGTGAGATGAGAGTAAGGACTTCAGATTTGTATAGGGGGTGATTAGGGTAGATAAACTTGGAGTATATGTTGTGGGCAAGGGTGAGCTGGTGAAATTTAATCAGGTGTTGTAGTTCTAACCATCCTAGCTGTTTTAGGTTTATGCAATGATGGGTTCGGAATGGGTCGCCTGTAGCAAATCGTGCAATGTTATTATAAGCCATTTCCAATTTGTTGAGGTTATTCTTGGAGAGATTAGTAAAAATGGGAGATGCATAAAGAGTGTAGAGATCAAATGTGTGTGGGCAATAGTAGTTTTAGCAGTGGGGGAAAGGAAGGGTTTTATCCTATAGAAGGTACCAAATTTTTTATTAACAGTCTTTAAGGTATTATTGATGTGGATGTCAAAACTCAGATTATCGTCGATGGTGACACCGAGTAGTTTGGTGGTAGGGTCAGGAGATATAATAGTATCATTGGTAGATGTTACTGAGAATTGAAGAGGGGAGGACTTATGAGTAGGAGTGAAGAGAAGGAGTTTGTTTTTTTTAGGGTTCAAGAGGAGGCAATGCTGAGAGAACCATTGTTCAACTATGTTGAATACTTTTTGGGTGAGAGCATGAAGGTCATGGGATGATGTAGCTGAACATAATAGTGTTGAGTCATCAGCATGTTGTATGCAGGTGGCTTGTGGGATAGCTAGATGAAGGTCATTAATGAATATAGAGAAGAGAAGAGGTCCAAGTATGGACCCCTGAGGGACTCCTAAGGTAACAGGTAGATGGGTGGATAAAGTGTTTTGCCAAAGTACTGCTTGCTGTCGGTTGTCAAGGTAGGATTGAAACCATTTTATGGAAAGTGGGTCTAATGACAGAGATTTCAGGATTTTTAAGAGAATTTGGTGGTTTACCATGTCGAATGCTTTGGACAGGTCAATGAATAGAGCAGAAGAAAAGTTATTCAGGTTTCAGTGCCTGTTAATATAGTCAGTGAAAGACAAGAGGGCAGTGGTAGTGCTGTGCGAGGGTCTGAAACCATGTTGACAGTTGGAAAGTAAGTTATTTTCAATTAGATGGTGGAGTAGTTGCTTATAGGTTCATAGGTTCATAGGTTCATACTAGGCTATCTGCCCTGGGGCAATTATAAGCCTAGCCCGATTCTGTATGGCTTACGCCACCACTTGATTTGAGTATACTGTGCCCTTTTTAAGGTTTAGTTTACTCTGCCTCTGTCTAATAGTGACATGAGAGTAATCCCTGGGACAAACCTACGATCCCCCATCCACTTATCGAGATTCTTCTTGAAGAGATTCAGTGAGGTGCTCTGCCTCACATGAACTGGAATTCTATTCCAGAGCGAAGGGAGCCTCTGGGTTATGAACCTGTCCCTCCAGCAAGTTCTATTTATTTCTGTGCTGTGGTTCAAGTCCCCCGAGCGTGTGGCTCTAAGGGATTTAGATTTACTGAGGTGGAGCATGTCCATTAATTCTGGATTTGACATAGCTTTGTATGTCAGGCATAGATCGCCTCGAAGTAGGCGGTATGCAACTGAGTAGAGCTGGAGTTTTTTTAACCGAGCAGCATATGGCATCTGTTTGAGACCCTTGATCCTCTTGGTGAGATACTTTTGGGGTCTTTCTAATTGCTGCAGGTGTTGGGTAAGGTACATCCCAAAAGGGGCATTGTATTCTATGATGGGCCTGATGAGGGATGAATAAAGGGGCATGATTACCTCTCTTGATCTAGATGTGAAACCCTTCATGATGAGGTGGGCTATGTAGAAGGTCTTTCTAACCACTTTGGCAATGTGGTTTTCAAAGGAGAGATTGCTATCAACTTGGGTCCCCAGGTCCCTAATAACTTTCTCTGTACTTAATGGGTTTCCGCCTATGTGGTAATTTGTGGGCACATTGTTTTTGCCAAAGGGTATGACTGTACATTTTTTGGCATTTAGCTTCAAACCATGGTGCTGGCACCAGTTATCTGTCTCTGTGAGACCTTTCCGAAGGATGTTTGTGTCAGCTGGAGAGTTGATTATGGTGCCCAGTTTGCAGTCGTCTGCGAACTTGGTGAGCCATAGTCCTCCCACATTTGCCTGTACCTCGGAAAAGTATATACCGAACAAGAGTGGTCCCAGGACAGAACCCTGTGGGACGCCACTTGTGACCGGTTTCAAGTCTGACATGGCTCCAGCAACTCTCACTCTGTGGGTTCTGTCTTTGAGCCAGTTTGCGACCCATCTTGTGACATAGGGATATACTTCTCCATAATTTTAGCTAGGGGAGAAAGTAGGGCAATGGGCTGATAGTTTAATATTTCTGTGGAATGTCCTCCTTTATGTAGGGGGATTATATGGGAGACTTTCCATAAGGTGGGGATGTAACCTTCAGTAATTGATCTATTGATCAATATGGAAATAGGATAGGCTATGGCCTTGGATGATATCTTTAGATATTCAGAAGGCAGTAGGTCGGCAGAAGGAGAGAATGGTTTCAGTTTATTCAAAAGGGTTTGAATAAATGAGGTTGTAACAGGTTTGATATGAAAAGGGGGCGGTGGGGTTGAGGAGTATGAGGGTATTGTGAAGGTATTAGGTGATAGTTGACTAGCTAGTAATTGGATGGTATCTGTAAAAAAGGTATTGAAGGTATTAGCTGTATGGATTGGATTATTCAGGTCTGTATTTTGAGGGTTTGGTGTAGTAGATTGACCTGGGTGGAGTAATTGCTTGATGCAGGCCCAGAATTTCTGTGAGTTGCTGTGATTAGGTTGTTGATATTGTAAGTAGTAGTTTTGTTTATCAGAGAGTATGGCCTTTTTAGTGTCATTTCTTAGCCGTCTAAATGTTAGTTGGTCAGTGGTGTTTTTTGTCATTCTCCATTTGGCCCAGTATTTATTTCTGATGTGAATTTTGTGTTTGGTTTCGCTGGAAAGCCATGGGACAGGCGTGGCCTTAATTCTTATAGATCTGGTTGGAGCATAGTGATTAAGACTGGCAAGGAAGGTAGAGTTAAAGAAGTTAATGGCTTAATCTAAAGGGAGGTGTTTTAAGGGAGCCCAGTTGCAAGCTCTAAGTTCAACTTTGAATAGATCAGGGTTAAATTTCTTTTTGGATCTAATATGTCTGGTAGAGGTTGGGGTAGGGGTGTTGGTTTTATGTCTAATGATATAGGTGAGTGAGTGGTCACTGATGTCATCAGGGAGGGTTCCAGAGTCATAGTAGTGAGTATGATTGTTAGTTAGAATCCAATCTAGTGTGTTAGCTTTCTTGTTAGATTTATTTATTCTGGTGGGGGAGGTAATGGTCTGGGAGAAACCATATAGGTTTATGTGAGTGGTAGGCAGGCTATTATAATAGGTATTCCAGTCTAAATTCATATCGCCTAGGGTAATGGCTTCTTGAGGCAGGTGTTGGGATAGCCAGCAGAAGATATTTTCCAAGGTGGCTATGTTACTTCCAGGGGGCAGATACATACAGATAATATAGATTGATTTAGCATTGTTAAGTTCAAGTTTAGCAATGAGAATTTCTGTTTTGGAGTCCAGAGGTATATTACAGTTGTAAGCGGTTAATTGAAAGCCTGATTTAAATAGAATAGCCACACCACCACCTTTCTTAGCTACTCTGTCAAGCCTTAGGATATTATATCCAGGTGGGATCATTTCATTATCTTTGATGGCAGGTTTTAGCCATGTTTCAGTTAGGCAGATAATGTCAAAGGTGTACACTTTAGGAGAGCATGGAGTTGAGTTAATTTGTTGTTAATGCTACGTATGTTAAGATTGCCAGTAGGAGTGAGTTAGAAGGTCTTGCAAGGGGAGAATTGATAGACTGATTAAGGTAATGAAGAGTGATAGGGGTTGCAGCTGGACCAGGGTTAGGATGAATATCACCATCCTTTACTGTGAGAAGTTGTAGTAGATGGCTTGGGATAGGGAGTTTGTTGTAGAGAAATAACAGTCATTTGAAATATTGTATTTTATATTTAATGTGTAGTGTTCTATGATACTTTGATAGTAGGTAGCTAGGTGAGTATGTTATGTTTGCATGGTTATATAGGTGTGGTACTAACACTGGCAATATAATGTGATCACAAGGGATTCATGCCAGAATTCTCAGACAACAGAAGAAAGAGCTGCTGGTATCACTGTCTAGTTAGCATTTAAGAACTCAAGGAAGTAAAGCAGGTGAAGGTTCCTGAAAACATTAAGGTGGCAAATAAGATACCCTTCATGTACAAGACCAATGACACTAGAGTCTTAAAGTGCAGAAGTCAAATCTAGTGGATTAATTTGATCAGTTAACTAAATCAGTACACTAGATAGGGGTCAAAGATGCATCCTACCTAAACTTTATCAAGGTGTTTGACCCTGTACTATAAGTGACACTAAATCAATTATATTTAGGGTGGGCTTACATTGCTAGCAGTGCAAACAACTCTAGCTAAACAGTAACTATTAAGCTAGAGTACTATTAGGCTTAGCATTAGGTCTTAACTTGTTGGCTTTTTAAGGGGTAAAGTGTTATTTATTTAAAAAAATGCCCAGGCAGGCAGCCCCACAAAAGATCAAAAGCTACCATTTCTTTTTACCAGTGTAATGAAAATAAAAATGAGTTAATTTAGTACTTTTGTCTTTCAATTGGGGACTTCATCAGAATGAAGACACATTCAAACAGCAAAAAATAAATACTCACAGAAAACACAGAAACAACAATGATTGGGTGAGCAATTAAACAATTAAGTTAAAAATACAATTAAGTCAAATAATAAAATATTTAAGGTTTTCAATAAAAACAGTAGGTGTTTTGTATTCCAAAAGCAGTACCATATAGAAATATGTACAAAATCCCATCGGTGTTAAAATGCAAGTCATTATGAGATCACAATGTAAAAACATTTTAAAACTTAAACAAAAAAAACAAAACACTGAAAAGCACATTAAAAACCTCGGATGGATATTTAATACTTCAATGCTCTTAAGGACAGGCACTAAGGATAGATGTTCATTTAATCCAGAGGTTACACAGGCATTTAACAGTAACTGCCAAACAAGTTTGCGGTAATCTAGTTTGGTCTCCCAATCACCACTTCTTTCATGTGGTGCAACCTGTTCAGGAACCCAAAACTTGAAAATTGCATTCTAACAAAGAATAATATGTCTATACAGAGCATTAGTATACATCTTCCTATTAATCTCATATAGGTGTTAAGTCATACATCCTTTGTTTCAGTGCTAGCTCTGTTTTGCCCACATAGAAAGAGTAACAAACAAGGCAATAGGCTAAATAAACAACACTCTTAGTAAAACAATTGAAATATCTAGAACCTCTCAAAATTAAACTCAAACAAGGAATAGACAATTCAGAATCATTCATCATGAAAGGACATAGTGGACAACTGCCACACTTAAATGTACCCTTTTAGACTCTATTATCCATATCAGTGGTAAAACTGGGTCCACTTTCAAAAATATTCTTTTAGTTAAAACCTCTCTTAAAGCTAAATGTCAGGGGTCTAGGAAAAAACCTAGGGGGCATTAGGCATAGTAGCAAATAAGTCCCTGTATTTAGATATAATATCCTGTAGATTCCATGTATCCTGATTGTATTTTAGTACTAAAAATGTTCAGTCCCACTCAGGTCTTTTGGGGTTGCTCCTGCATAGTGAACACTATTGGAGGTTGTCTCTTAAGAAGGAACCTGTAGGCAGCTAATTAATGGTAGAAATTTCTCACTCCAACCTTGTAGTATTTCATGTTTAAGGGAGGTGGTAAGGGTCTTAGGATAACCTCTAGCTAAAAACAGGGTTTCAGTAAAATGCAACTCATTCACCAAATCTTGAAGGGAAGTAATTCTGGGTGTTTGAACCATTTGACTCTTCACAATGTTTTTTTTTTTTTTTTTTTTGGTGAAAGGGGTGACTGTAAGTGCAATGTAAATAAGAGTTGGAAAAATGCTCCTTCCTGCATAGTTTCAAAATAAATATGTTAGTACTCACCTTCAAAAACGACAAAGTTATTATTGAGTACCATTTCAGTATTTTCCATCATCAACCTAAAATCATTGGGGAAAAAAATCAAGCAAAATTTCTTCAAACCATTGTAGGCCTATGGAATGTGGGATTACAGAAAACAGATCCTTAATATCAATAGTAATAAATACATAGTTAGGATCAAAGTTTAATTTACCCATCTTGGTCAAAAAATTCCACAAGTCAACTAAAATGTGTTTGTATAACCATAAAGAAGTTTAAAGGTTTTCTGTCAACAAATATGGCAAGAGGATGGGTTTTTAACCTGCAGTAGCAACTATTGGTCTTAAAGGGGGGGGGGGGTTGATGACACATTTATGGACCTCAGGTATTCTAAAGATTCCAAGAAAAAAAGGCTTAGAGGCTTTGAAAAATTCATACAATGTCTTATCAATAGCACCTTGTAATAAATTGTCTTCAAGGGCCAAATCAATTTTTCTATATGCCATAAATATCTTATTACGTGAAACCTGGGTGTACCTACAGTCACTATTCAGTAACTGCAGCATTTTAGCTGAATAGATCCACTGTTGCATAACAACCAACCCTCTCCCCTTGTTTGGCTTCATGATCCTCAAATCAGTATTACTGCTGAGGTCCCTTAACACCAGTCTTTCATCCTGGGAAAGATTCATGTTGTAAAGTCTTTTGGTTTTCAAAAAAGATCTAAGGTCATACTCATTAAGTGTCTCAAAATTGAATAACATGGGGTGTGAGGGTGGGTTGAAAGACTTTTTTACATAAAGAAGTGTTGATGGTAATATTTTCTTAAGTGGCACAGAAAATGAGATGAAGATTCAACTTTCTAACAAAAAGTTTTAAATTGAAAAGCAATTCACTCTCCTAGTAGGGACATAAGTTAAACCCTTTCAAAAAAGTGAAATGGATGGTATTTAGTTCTAAACCACTGTAAATAAGTACATGGAAGTTGTCATAGGTATAAACACACCCATCTCCAAGAGACAAATTCTTTCAGGAGACTCTGTGGGGGGGAGGGCTGAGCAATGTTATACCCCAGACTGCTGCACTGGATGGAGTGAGCCTCGTGTCAGACCTGGATGAGTAAGGGGAAGGGAGCTGTGAAGGATAATAAAGTATGGGTAAAGGCAATAACTTGACAAATGATACAATTTCAAAACAACTATTAGCTTCAAGTTACTGCTTTAATCTTTTTTCTTGAAGTACACTTCATAGTACATTTGGTTACTACAAATGAACATATTGCTGCGCCAACACATTAAAATGCACAGTTAAGAAATTGCACATTACCTTAATGAATGACGCACAGAAGAGAGGGAGGGAGACTGAGTATGCATCATTTGTGAATTGATAAAACAATCGGTGAGTGTGTTGCATTTTCTCATATTGTTTCTTGTTTCTTGTTTTTATAAGACTTTTTTTTTTAACTGTGAGCAGTTGGTTTATGAGTAATGGACTTTGTAAACAGCATGGCAATCCATGCTAGAGTCACATCATTATATACTGTCAGTATCAATGAAGGCTGCAAAGCTAGGTCAGGCTACAATAAAGAAAACTAATGCCATAATTAAAGAAGCAAGATTCTATACTTTACAGGTTAAATACAATGCAAAACTATACTCAGAAATCTAGAAGTTATTCACCCAAGTAAGGAAAAGCTCAGATATCTTGTAGATATTTCATAGATAGTTCAGTTATACTCTTCATATCCCTCCTCTATATAGGTATATATTTATGTTTTCCTACTTTAATCCATCTTATTTTAACTAGTGCAAAGTGTTGCTTCTTACTCGTGGTATTAAATACTACCTTCTAAAACAATATGTTGTTTCATCATTTGCACACTGGGAATAACCATTGTCACATGTGGTGTTTTCCTTTCTAATCAGCTGTAAGTACTGTATAATGTCTTGAGTATAGTTCTTTATACTGAATTTATACTCCTGGACTGAGTCTGAAAATAGTCCATTGAGATTAGGCCTCTACCATGCTTGGCAAATGCAAATAAATAACTAAATGCATAAATTACCTTAATGGAAAAAAAACAGAAATTAACTGGAATTAAATGACAGAAGACATAGCAGCCATACAATAGATATTAAGATATTACACCTCAATTTTAATCTCTTACCTATACCGATGCTAAAAAAAAGATACTGGTATGAGAAAATTCCTGATAATTCTTTTTGTGCAGCAAGGCATGACAATAGCGCTAAGTGAGTTCACAACTCTGTCTCCCATCCCACGGGAATATCACAGTTCCAAGGAAACACGCTAAATGGACAATAAGAGAAAGGGGATTCGTTTTTATAAACTGAATTATCCCGTAAAGAAAAGCACAGCAAGAGGGAAACAGTATTTATTTGGGGACTGTATTAATATTAAAGTTGGAATGCAGTCAGGAAATCTCTATATCATATGAGTGAGTCGCAGAAATTGTGTACGCTCATAATATCGAACGTACCAGACCTCGAAATTCCTACCCCCTGCTAAATATATATTCCAACTCTGAGATTGCACTACAGTGAGGAAAGGGCAAATATCCCATTCTTCACTGTACTGTGATCTCAGAAAAAGCACTTCGAGGTCTGGTATGTTCAATATTATGAGCGTTCCCAATTTGTGTGATTCGCTCATATGATATAGACCCGTCAGGAAGTGGTGTTGCATACAACTTTCACAGAGACAAATAACACTGAAGGTGAAAGAAAGGGTAGGAATAATCTTTCTTCAGCCTTTCTAGTCTCTGAAAAAGATATATATACCACTAACATAAAACATATAATTAGGAGTATGTTGAATGAAACTAGAAGACATTTTTCAAATCAGTGTTAAGTTCATGATATGATAAAGCTACACATTTTTCAAAACCCTACAACACAAAATAAAATAAAATAAAAGAAAATATATGCACAAGCAATCTAAGATGTGAAATATTGACTGTAAAAGGGAAAGACTATTTTGTTGACTATGTAAAACAGATATCCGTAGTTCTTCTGTCATTTAGTTCCATTTCCTTGTATTTGTTTTTTTATGTTTCTCCTTTAATTTCCTTGGTCTCATTTCCAGAAGTGTGATCCCAACAAGGTGAAGGTAAGAATGCATGGAAAAGAACTTCCACCTTTATGACAGCATGTATTTGGGAAACAAAGACTTTTTGCTGACTGCTCAGGCATGATGACTCACTAAGCATAATTTTTAATCACTGCTGGTTTATGTCTGAAGTAACATTGCAAATGGATGCCAAAATATACAGTCTGTTCAGCAGTTTGGTAGCACCAACGGAATCATCTGGAAAAAAAAAAAACATTCAAAGAGATTGCAGAAACTTTGCAGAAATAACAGAGCATTTTAGGTTCAGTAAGATAACCCAAGAAAGATGTGAAAGCATTTTGGTGCACATATCACATCTGCCATGGAAATAATTGTAGAAGGGACCAGAAGGCCAAGTCCCATCAACCTGACAGCACATTCCATTTATACTACCCGCAATGCAGAGATATAGCCATTTTTTAAATATACCCTAAGTCTCCTACATTTCATGATAGTAGTTCTTAACTGCCACCAACAGTCCTGAATTGCATGAGATGATCATCATTTTTGGCCTAAAGTCCTACTTCCAGCATCAGCTATCTGTGGGATATCAAATGTCCAGGTTTTTTTGACACTTCCCACAAATCTCGTAACTTCTCACTCTAAATCAAATTTCAAATGGAAGTTGGATGCTTTTCAAAACCTGCAACATTTTCAGGGCCATTTCTGCATCCTGTGTGAAAAACAATGCCTAGATTATTTTGTTCTACAGTTTGGGCACTTCTTAGCTATTAATTGTACTGGGGCAGTGCTCTGAAGGTGAGATTGCAACTACAACTGACCAAAGTAAAGGATATCCACAGTGTTTACTGATTCTTACTGCTCTCACAGATCAACATGTTTTATTAAATCTACTACATTTGCTTGAGACAAACATCTTTCTGAAACTCACTGTATTCAGCAAGTGCTTTAACTCCCAGTAATTTGTCTCCAATTAAGTTAAGTATTGTGACCAGAACCCTGATCAAAACTAAAAAAATCCTGATCCTGACCCTAAAAATGCTAACTCAGTACCCAACTCCCATCCCTCAATAACTTAAAATTATCTTCCACTTTATAAATATAAAGTCCAAATTGCTCCCTAAACCTAAAATCCCCTTTCACCTTCCAATCAACAATCACTTCCTAAACCAAACTTCCCATCTCCCTGACTGATCCTAAAGTCCCTATTGCTCTCTAAAATTTCCCATCCTTCTCCCTAACCCTAAAGTCCTAGCTATACACCCTGTTCCCTTTAAACCTAACAGCACCTTACCAGCTACCCTTCCACACTTACCTGGTCTACACCAACCACTTTTTTCTGTTTATGTCCTAGGATATGAGCAGATGGTGTGGCAACTGTGTCATTGAATTCACATTCTAGTTCAAGCGAGAGCAGCTGGTCACATGTGGTTATAACCATTCAAGTCCCTGGCTATGAGTTACTGGGATTTGATCAGCTGGTTCAAGAGCAGCTATAGAACATCCTTTTATAACAATATGTTTATAGAAAATCAGGGCCTCTGTTGGTTCCAAGTTTTTGCAAATTGATTGACATGTGATGAGAATTCAGTGTTTTTTATTGTTTTACCTCAAGAGGCCATCAGACTTTAAGTCTTTTAGAAGCTTACTATTGGTTTAAATGACAGTCAGGCATGTTTACACAGGCACAAGCATAACCTCCCCACATATATACACATTTAACAGCTACACTTACTTTGAAGAATATTTACACAACTGAGAATATTGTAAACACAGCATGCGTATCTGTCCCACATGAATTAGTATTTTTATTTCTTTCTGACTGCATATATAATGCATATTGCATATTATAACATATAATAACATTATGGTTGTGAATTGTTTAGTTTTATTAAGTTTTGTGTTTGTTATCTATGATTACTTTCATATTTATGTTGCATTTTGCATGTTTGCTTTGGACTTTTATTCTTTATACTCTATTTTGTGAGTTGAGTGCATTCTTGATATTATGATGTTTGGCATGATAATCTACTTTCCCTGATTTGATTTCCATACATAGTGTTGGAGTGCAATTTTTCTTTTGGTGGCGTTTCGTCTTGACTCATGTGGATTAAATGTTTTATTCTGTTTTTGTAGCAGGGCTATTTTATTTTTTTGTACAGCGTTGGTGTTTTTTATAGTGCATTTGGAGCTAATGCAATTTTTGTGTTTATGTTTTAGTTTTGTTCAAGGCGTTTGATTTTGTGGGGTTCTGTTAGTTTAGCTTGCTTTTATTTTTGTTTACTTTGAAAACCTTTTAGTTTAATTTTATGTGCAATGTTGCTTTGCTGTTCTATGATTTAGTTTGCATTTTTCTATGTAGGTTTGAGGATTTAGATAGTTTATATGCTTTTGTTTTAGCTCTAGACTAAATTATTTTATTTACATAATTTGCATTTTAATGTTTTAAAATAGTGTTTTTGTGTTTAGTAAGTTTGGATCTTAGATGTATGTTAGTTATTGTACATTTTTCAAGAATTCATTTAGTTTAGGTTTAGATGTTGTGAAATCACAGCCATTAAATCACATATTCATTTTTGTTTTAATATGGATATACGTAATGAACTTCAAATAGCGCAGATATTTTCACTGCATCATCTGCTTGAAAATTACAGTTTGAGTGACAATGTGTCTTAGCAACATCATTTGATTATTTGAGATGTATGGTTATATGGTGGAATTAAAGTTATTTTCCCAGTTCTCTCTCATTCATACTGTATGAACATGTATATATTTATGTGTATATTTACATACATAGGAGCTTAATTAATATGGAAGGTTGAAACAAGTTCTTCCAATCTCAAATTATAATTTGTACCTCTATCATTACAGACACAAATCTCTTGTCCCTTTTTAGTGTTTAGCTGAGAGAGAAATGCTATTCTGCTGCTTTCTAAACAGGCATGTTACATTTGTTTAATTTCCTTATGAAAGACATAAACAATTATGTTGTTTTTAATAAGGTTACCTTGCAGAGAAGGAATAATTCAACCATTTTTCCAGGGTAAAATAAATGAAGTTTCTTCCTGCTCCTTGATATGCTACTTTGAAGCAGTGGACTTGCTTTTCATCAGGTAGAACATTAACAGCCTGTTGGGGAAAATTTGTTGTCTAGTTTAATCTTTTAAAAGACAAATAATTTCTATGTACCCCTCTGATGTCAGACTGACACAAAAGTGAACAAACTAATAGACACATCAACATATTTCATTTTGTTGTTGTTAGACATACATGCACACACACACACAAACACACACACACACACACACACACACACACACACGCACACACACAGCATTCCCTTTTTCCTCTACACTCAAAAGATAGCTACTTGCACAAATCTGACTGAGAGGATAGTAAAAAAATAATGATCACAAGTAATATATTTTAAGTTCTTGCTCATATCCACTAGGTAAACTGCAATCATGTTCTACAAACCCCTAAGGTATTATTGTGAGGAAAGGTAAACAATAATTATAACAGATTATCCACAGCCCTCACATAAGCTATTGCAACCTTCTGTACACACCTCTGCACAGTGCTGGTTTAAAACTAGATGAAGTCCATAGAAGAAGATGAAGATGTGGACCTCCCATAAGACTTTTGTCAAACATACCCTTATAGTCAGGGTGTGAGGGCTACCATGTTTGTCTACTACTATCCAGAACAGTGTGCACTCCCAAAGTGCGTATGTCTGTGTGTGTGTGTGTGTGCCAGCAGATAAAACTGGTGGTAGGTTTTGCACATGCATTCATATATTGACATTGCTCCTGACGAGTCAGGTCTATCACAAGATAATGGCTGACAAACAGACAGAAAACATATTTATATACTTTAGCAGTAACAAACATTAACAGACATTCCATTTCCCCATGAGCATCATATTAATTATTTTAACATCATTGTACAGATTAAAAAAGTACACTTGTCTCTCTGTCTCACATGCACAGAGTCTTCTTCCTAAATGTGTTTGCACAACACCATCTTTCTGTTCCTTATTTTGAAGACATGTAACAGCAGCAATGCAGCACACACACACAGTAGTTCATCAGCCCCTCCAAGTTGGTCATCACATACACTACCACAAGTCTTCTTAAGCTTGGCTCCTGTCACTGGCAGACATCATGCTCAATTAATCAAAAATATTTCCTGTCATCTTAATTACTCAGTTGTCAGGAACAAAACCAAAAATAATAGAGTTGAGAGGAATAAAGGTCCAGAGTCAGGTGCAGTTTTAAAACATTACTTTAATTCACTTAAAGTTAACAGAACAATAGGTTTTGCATCAATACACATTTATGGAACAATAGGAAATATGAAACACTAATGCCTGGCATCACTGTCTGAAAGTCTATAATTGTTAATGATTTGCCGGTAAATTAAGAACTTTGTGAAGGACAAGCAAAAATATGAGGCAGAATTAGGGATATTCTGCAAAATCAGGAACAATCAGAAGTATGTTCACTGTCACCCTGGCTCAGCTCTCCAGTTAGCACTGAGTCAATATTGATAAGGGATCTAGGCACTCTTATTGATGATTCCATATCGTTTGACCATCAGTTTGGAAAACCTTTCTAGCACATTTAATTTTGAAAGGCTCCTCCAGTAGATCCTAATAAAATGTTATTTTCCTTCACTCATATCTCATCAGACCCATTATTGAATATAATACTCCTTTTGACATGTGATTTGCCGAAATATTACTAAACGTGAGAAACCTCAGAGATTCATAACTATAAAGATCAATGGCTTTAAAAATCTTAGTTGTTAAGATAGACTGTCATCCTTCCAGATGCACTTAGCTTCTTACAGACTCCTCTGTGGAGATCTGTGTTTAACCTTTTGAGATATGAAAGATCCAGTCCTCTTTGACCTCCTTTTCTTTCACACAATAAATAGTACCACAAATATCCAGTTTAAGAAAATAAACTTTCACCTGCATTTAAAAAAGACACATTGACATAATAAATTCACATCCCAATGTATCGCTCACCTCTTGCAAAGCAGGGGTGCACCCTTGCCACTTTCAGGGTAACCCTAGGTAATTAGATGGGCAGCCTGAAATTTTCATCTGGTCTGCCTTGTTTTGTCGTCCTTGCTGGAGGGAACTTTGGAATGTTTTTTTGGCTTGATTTGCAATGATCTGCCTAGTACTTACCTATTAACAAATGCTAAATGAGTGCAGCACTGCAATAAATTTTGCATAAGACTGAAAACTACACCTGTAGAGTTTCACTTTACCATTCAGTCATACCTGTTTGTCTGCAGCCATCAATTATCTATACAAATGCTCTAGAAAAGTAGGTAGATCTAGCAAAATATCGGAGGAGCTAATTTTATTAAAATCTACATAGCTAATACCATGATGGGATCCCTGTCAGTTGACTGAGTTTTCAGGAACTTGAAATTCATATGGGTGAGACCATATGATCCAGTTTTTGAAACGTCAAAGCTTTTGAATGGAGATTGTGGTTCAGCAAAGATCGGGAAATTTACCCTTCTCTTCACTTTAGTGAGATTTTAGAGTTGGTATATAGAATTTACTTCAGGGTTGGGGAGCAGGGGGGCTTGCCCCCCTGCATAAATGTAAAAAAGTAGATTTTTCTGTTGCTTTTTTTTTTTTTGATGTTCGAGTTTTTGGAAACTCGATCATATGGTCTTGTCTATATGAATTTTGAGTTTCTGAAAACTCAATGATCTGACATAGATCCATAATATGACCACTCTGAAAAAATAAGTTCACAGAGGTTTTAAAACAAAATTGACTAAATGATACAAAACCTAACCAAAATACCATTTTTTAAGCTTAGACTATAACATGTTAGTAAAAAGTAAACAATATAAAAAAAATACACTGACATCCCACAGGGTTCACAAATATGTTGTTATGATGAAATGACACTTCTACAACCTAAGAAATAGACAGACCCATAAATCTAAAACTAGAGTTATGAGACATAAACTAAATTGATTATGCAGATGTAAACTATTTTACCTAAGTAGGAACCAATCAGGCAGTTTTGTCCGTCAAACAAAATAAAAGTAAACATCTTCAAAAATAAAATTGAATATGTTCATAAATCCTGCTAGAATCTCAGCCAAGGTCAGTAATAAACTAGACAGATATTAATAAATACAGTGGTGATTTTATTATTTGCTGGGTGTATTGAAGCTTTTTCATGTCTGAAATACAGCAAGGAATCTTTCCATAGAAAAAATAATGGACTATTATAGAGAAAATATCACTGAAAAATAAAACATACCTGAAGCAACTGAAAAAGTAAAGCGAACTGCAAGCGACATTTTAAGTTGTGTACCCTAGCCTTATGACTTGCAGAAAGGAAAAAATCACTGCAGTTAATTGTTTGCACACCTGCTCTGCCTGACTCGTCCTCACAGTTGACACAGCACATCCAGTCAAACGCTTTCCATACTAGCCACATGTAACACAGTGGTAATGTATTATACTAAATCCTATTCATATGTGCATTTCAACATGAGCAAAACCTGTAACATTTTCATTTTGATATGTAATTACATCCACCTTAACAGCATACCTCTGTAATAACAAGTTCTTTATATCTTTCACAAAACTACAGAAGAGCTATATTAAGTGGGCTTTATTCTCAAATTAAACATATATCCTGGCAAATCCATTGAACCCACCGTGTCTGACTGAGCAGGGATTCCAGACATGTCAGATCTTCCCATCAGGACAGTGTAGCAAAATAGCCACTAAATAGGGTAATACCTACAGCAATTAGGTCAGTGTTACAGCAAAGCAAATAAATACAAAGAAATACATTTCTAGACTCAAATATGGCACTCACAGTGCAAGTAAAAAACGAAGAGCATCTTTCAAAACATTTTCTTAAGTTTAATTTTCATTTGATTTTTTAACTGGAGTGTAGAAATAATCAACATGGATCTTTTACAAGCTCTGTAGCACTGCTTGGTTAAGTGACTTGCTTAAAGTCATACTACAGGCAAACAGTGGGAAGCAGTTGCTTAGCAGCTCACAGATCTAATTTCATGCAATAACAGAAAGCCAAAATACCTAGCACTGAAACATAAATTAATACATTCTTGTCTTCTCCAGTTTTTTTCAGTGTTTCAGAAATTTAGTAGAAAAATCTTTTTTTTCTGTGCCTTGAAAATTAGTACACTTGCAAAGTTAAGTAACAGATCAGGTGGTGTGTACAGCACTTCTTCTAAGCTGTGAATAGGGGTTCTGTAGGCTGTTTGCTTACTTTAAATAAATAAATGTCAAGCCTTTATTGGGGGAGTTTTAGCTCCTCTAGGTTCCCTGGTAAATCTGCCATTGAGGAGGGGCCACAGTTAATTAGGGCTAAATAAATCAATAAACCACAGATGAATAAGTAGACAGTGAAGCTTGCACAGAACTTATATAAGGTAGCCAAGAAGCACAGTTTTGAACTTGTTGCAAGTGTTCATGTTTACAATTAGGAAGCCCCAGGTATACGACATTACAGTAGCCCAAACAAGAAGTCATGGATGTACTTAGATTTTTCATCTAGACTGTTAATTTTAGACACAGTTTCCTGGAGCCAGGAGGTGGAAACTGCATGATATCAGAATAATACTATTAACACCTCCTTCAGATCATGTCTCCTAAAGGGAGAATGTACAGTGGCTCTACTATGGAGCCATGTTTTACACTGCAAGTAAGACGGTAAGAGACAAGAAACAGAGGAATTCACCCCTGATGTTATTCTCTGAGTACATACAGACAAGTAGGAGGCAAGCCAATCTGGGACCTCTGCAAGAACATCATAAATGGCCCAAAAAATACCACTGTCCACTGTGTCAAGTGCTGATAAGAGAACTCACAGAAAAAGAGTAAAATAACACCGGTCCTTTATCATAAGAAGAAAATTAAAAACCTTAGTCTATCAATATTTATGTACATTACTGAAAACCCTTGTTCATCACCATAAGGAGATAACTAAAAATCAAAGCATGGGCCATCAGTGTTGTGAGCAACTAACAAAAAGAGTAGATTATATAATAGATGCCATTCTTTCATAAATATGGACTGCAGCTGTACAAGAACCACTTTGTCCAAAACCTTACCAACAAAGGTAACACTGGGGCTGGATCTAAAGTCATCTAGGTTATCATGATCTACGGCAATCATTTTCACAACAGGACTAACCAAGGCTTTCTTTAATATAGATGAACATACCTGAACAGCAGCTTTAGCAGAATGGTAGACAACTGCATCCTGTTAATCTGTGCAGGATTAAATCAGACTAGTATAGCGGAGGATCCAACCCAAAGGTTGTTCTACATATAGAGGAAGGTTGATATAGAAACTGGTAACATGAACTCATGCCAAGTCAAACACGACAAAACCTCTGTAAGAATGCCTTCATGCCCTTCTGGCATACTGTTTGAAGCCTGATCTGATTGAGGCAAGCTTGGCAGAAAAAAAAAAGAAACAAACATGTTACATTCATAGGTAGCTGCTTGGCATGCAGTCCAGGAGACAATTAAAGAGTCTAGCCCAAATTCCCAATTGCAACAAAGCACTGTCTGGTTAAGTGACTTGCTCAAGGTCACTGTGAAGGGTGAGAAGTACTGAGAAAGGATAGATGTTAGTGTGTGCATTTAATTTCTAATATGCTTTCATAGCAGAACTAAATATTCAGAATATAGTTCCGTAGGTATCTGTTAGCTTGCTTCCTTCCTAATATTAGCGAGTGCTGACAAGGTTATAAAAGTATGATTTTTGTTCAGAGAAGAATGTTCTACTATGGAGTTTGGAAATGATGCCTGATATGGAATGCACCAGGGCAACTTCTACTACCATTCTCCCTTGCTAGATTATGGAACTCTCTTCCCCCTCACATTAGAACTACCCAGAACCTCCCTTCCTTTAAAACCCTACTCCACTCTCACCTCTCCTCCCTCTGGGAGTGCCCCTGTACCCATCCTACCTGATTCCCGGTACCTATCCCTATTGTATCCTACTCACAATCTCTGCAACTGCTTCAATTCCTTTCTCTAAAATTCCTGTGTCAAAAAACATATGTTGTATTAAATGGACATGAATTTATTGTTTTTGTAAATATCTTATAAGTGATTGACTCAGCTCATATATTTCAATGTGTGTATAATATTGTCTTGCTGTATATTGAATGTTAAATTGCTGCTCATATATACTGTACTAATACATTGTGTATTGTCTTTCTGTCTGGAGCTTTTCTCCTCGGGCCTCCATTGAAAATGGGCTACCTTGGCCCAATGGACATTCCTGGTTAACAAACTGAAATAAATAAATAAACAAGCACTCATGAGATCTTAGCAAATTTAATGCTGCAGAAGTCATTTCTAATTGGTCATGGCAGTTTTATAGTTGTTACAATAATGTTGCTTTTAATGAAAAAAGGTATAACGTGAGAAGATTTCTGTAGTTTGAGGAGGCAGGATTATAATTCTTTTGTCTGCCATGTACGTGTTTTTCTGTGCAATTAAAGAGGTTGTTTTTCTCTGCTGAACTGTCTCAAGTGAAATTGTTTGGTACCTTAACATCACACAATGAGCAGATGAAGACTGAGGGAATCCAACGCAGTACCACAGTGTATTACTCATTAACACTGCAAAGTCATAATCCTCTACTCCTATTGACAGGCATTCGTCAGGGCAAAACATTCTGGGTGACTAGGCAAGCTTGACTAAATTGCTTCCAGGACATGTAGTCACTGTTCTACAGCACATGTCACCAGACAAGTACACAGACTTTTTTTTTTCTGGGACAAGTACACAGACTTTTTCTTCTGGGAGGTCAAGCTTGTCATTGACATACCAGAGTAATGCCACTTGTGCTTCAACCTAGATCCAGTCCTTTGAGCTCACAAAACTGAGGACTGAACCAGGGTTTCATGGCCTGACATGAATCAGTTATCCACCAGTTCTTTATCCTTTGCCCTGCAATCCTGCACAAGACCTATGGACTCTGGACAGAGTAGATTCAAATTCCTGTACTGAAACTTCTTACATCAGGGGTTTGCATCTAGAATTGGATAACCAAGAACCAAACCGGAGAGTGGCCATAGAATGAGATAGATTCAACTGTTAAGTGTGTGGTCATGATACTAAGCTCAAGCACAACCTCTAATGTATAGTTAAAATATGCAAGGTAGAGGTAACAATCTGAGTAACTAAATCCCTTTATAATGCAGAATCCTTTTACTAAAGTCACTGTTTCCTTGTTTACCCTAATATTGATGTCAGCCATAGTTAACATCCTAGAAGTGATTCTGCACTTGGTGCATACTAAAGGAGTTGGTAACCTTGACTTTCACCTTCTTCAGTTCAATAGCTGAATAATAAAATATAATCTAGAGTATTGTATAATGCAGAACCCAGAGGACCCCAAGGCCACAAGAACTGGACTTGAGCTTTTGTAGGGTCTATATTTCTTCATCGAAGATGAAATTCTTCGAACCTCTGTCCATTGAACATTATTCAGCAGACGTTCTTTAGCGAACATTCATATCAGTGAATGTTTTACACAGGGAAAGGAGTTACTTGGCCAGCAGTTGGAAATTTGTATTTTTCTCCACTGTAGTGTGATCTTGCAGTTGGTATATATAATTAGGGGTGCGTGTGTGGGGGGTGCAGGTGGGTGGGAGGCACAGCTCTCCCCACCTTGGTGGGTTGCTACACTGTGTGTGACAGTTGGAGTGGTGGATAACTAACTCCATTCCCTGTGTAAAATGTTTGCTAATGTGAATGTTTGCTGAAGGGAATATTTGATGAATAATATTCGATGAATGGAGGTTTGAAGAATTTCATCTTCGACGAAATGATATAGAACCTCTTTTGTACAATTACATCTCCATTATGAAAGACAAGTCCTCCTCACAAAACAAGTCAATATTCAACTTTAGAGTGCAATTGCTGTGCTCATTGTATTATAAAAACACGGAGAACCTCAAGATAATTGATAGAATCCACTGGGTAATATGTTATAAAAACAGATGTTTCAAGTGAGTGAGGTACAGTTTAAAGATACAACACAGACAGTTCATGGCAAAGGTAAGAAGATACAAAAAAACAGGATAATTTATTGCAACTACCTTGCAGAGGAAACACTGAGTTTAATAGAAGGCATAAAGCAGTTGTTAATGTGAGTGGGGAATTATAACCTGTTAATTATGCAGTACCTATACCTTATCAAGCAGTTAGGGAGTTATGACGTCTAGGTGGCAAAGTGGTTTTTATTCTTAAGGTTTGCAATATTAGTTCACAGGATTAAAATGTTTACAATATATCTAGTCAGCCAATAGTTATGGTACTGAATTTGACAGATTTGTTTTATTCTGCTTTGATATCAGGTAATCTCAACAAACACACCAAAAGCATCCCTTTCTCAAGACAGAGCATGGAACGGAAGGATGTCATCAGACTTGTTTTATGTTAATTAACAATTAAGCGAAAGATGATGGGATTCAAAATCAGATTTTTGTCTTTGAACTATTGTAGCCTACTGACGCCTCCAGGTGTTTCAGCAATTGCATCTTACTGACACGACTAGATGACTAATGTAGCCTGCTCATGCTTGCTTCAATACTTGCAAAACCAGGCTACATACAAGTTATTGAAAAATGTCATTTTAAAGCTTCTATGGCTGGTAACACAACTACAGTAATATCTGACATCTGTTGAGTGCTGCTTAACAGATATAAATGGTTGTTTATGTACTCTTTATTTATAGTGTCATAATTTTCATATTTCTCTAAATATCTCCAACAACCAGGTAACACAGCCACAACTGCTTAGCCTCACTTGAACGCCCTCACAGAAAGATGAGCAAAATGCTGCTGACACTATGTGCGTTGATTGAGTGGTTATTGAGATATTGTAAATTGTTTACAAAATATTAAACGATATTTACTGTAGTTATCATGACTTATAAAATCCAGTTTAAGACTTAAGATCTAATAAGCGATACCACTGTAAAGATTTGTTTGTGCTGAACAGTTTGTTATTTACATGGAGGGCTGACAGTCTATCTTAACATTTATTTACTAACCCTTACGGCTAAAATGATATGAATATTTGAAATGTGAAGCCATAACTTTATTTTGTCAAAAAGCTCAGGATTCATTGATTGGAGGTACAAACCACCAGTGCTCCGTTGGAGTGAATGAGTTAAAAGTTATTATACAATGTCTGGCCATTAACATTCAATAACGAGCATGCTGATCGGTCAGCTCAACCAGCGTGCCCATTGTAAATCGAGCACATACTAATGGAAAAACGTATGGTCACTTCAACTTTTTTCCATTACTATATGCTAGAACTTTTTTAAGTTTTCTTCACCATAAAAAAATAACAATAATAAAATTAGAAATCCGGACAGTTAGGAGGTATGAGAGAGACAGCATGGAGAAAATACTAGGAAAAGTAGGTACGTTATTCAAAACTAAAGAAACGTACCTGATTTTCCTTGTATTTTCTCCATCCTGTCTTTCTCGTCCTTCTTAAGTGTCTGAATTTCAGCCTTATTTAAAAAAAAGGAGTAATGGAAATCAAGTCCCATATGCATGTGCAGTACATCTAAAAAATCAGCTGGATATTCAAAGAAAGTGGAAGAACACCATGGAGCCATCATACAAAGACATTATTCAAGAAAAGTATTTTTTTTCTTAAATAATGTCATTGTATAATAGCAATAACTGACTCTGTGGTGTGGTATATTGAAGATGCACCCATGGTTGGCTTTGTTTAATCAGTCGGGATCATACCTCTCAACCATACCGAATTCCTCAATATTTACCAATTTTGAGGGCAAACTAATGGGGTGCCAAGCATTCCAGAATGGCTCCTTCAATTCCCATTTTTTTTTCAAATTTTACTTTATTTTTGAAGTTGCTGCTAACGTCGTCTTGCACAGGGCATGTGTGATGACATCAGCTTTGTGAGGGAGACTGCCAGCCTGTTGGAATAGGGCTGAGACTGTTTTGGTCGGTGTAATGTATAATGTTTAGCTTTTTTTTTTTTTTTTTATGTATTTTGACATTAATAGTAGTACATGCATTGATTGAATAGCCATTTGCAGCAGCAGGCAGCAGCACATAGCAAGAGGAGACTTTGGAGAGTGGAGGAGCTGCCTGTAAAGCTATTTCATTCTTTTAATATTTAAAAATAACTAACTAATAACTTATAAGTAAAGTTAACTAAACTTCATTCTGTGTTGTGCTGCAGACTGCAGCCAAGCCAAGAACAAGCAAGGGCTGAAAGCAACTGCAAGATCAATCAAGTTGTACCTTCTTCTGCAGTGCAGAGTCCGGACTCCTGGACCTGTCCGCCCAACGTTCACTGCAAGAGTGCAACTATCCACTTACTCCAGGAATCCCACCCTTCACAGTCAGACCCAGCATCAGATAGGGACAGTCAGACAGTCAGGAATCAGATTCAGGAATCAGGATGAGTAAATTTCTCTCTGGCGACTCGACTTCCTCTTCCTCCGGCTCCAGGTAAGAACACTGCTGTGGTTATATTGTCACATTCACAGATTACTCCGTAAAAGCTAGATCTTCACAAATTTAAGATTTTCGGGTCAGTTCTTGACTTGAGTGTTTAATTGTGTATGACAGCGGTTGCTGTGGTTTTTATATTGTGTGATGTTCAGGTCCTTACAGTTAAGGTTAAACCCTAAGAGTCTGAGTCAGCAGTCTGTTGTTAAGCCTTTTTGCACTAAAAAGACCCCCTGATAAACAGTAAATATATCTCTAATCAAAACAAGCTTCTGAAGGGAAATGCTTGATTTAATTTAATTAAAAATTGCATTAAGCATACCTTGACTGTATATAAAGTGTATGGTGGTGTAGAAGAGACTCACATTTGCCTTATAAATTTCTAAGTTGTATTAATTGTTAGGGATAAAATCACATCTAGAATTAGCTGATTGATGCATGTGGATATTACAGTATATGGACATGCGGAATAGATTGGTAATCTGATAAAGTACAACATTTACAGATATCAGCTAGCTAATCTGTTCCTGAAAATGTTCTATGTCACTCTTCTAAAATTGCACAGTATCCAGAGACTAATTTGTCAACTGCAGACTTCCATTTTACTCTGTTAGACTCTGAATAGTTGTTTCTGCATTTGTTAAACTTGTTTAAAGAGTTTTGATGAGACTAAATTTGCAGTTGAGAAATGGAAAAAGCATATGTAGTAGTCGTTCTAGAAGATTCAGCTCAGCTAATACATAGAAACTTCATCTGTGTTCTATGTCCCGGACAGAACATCTCTGGCTTTGGCCTTTCTGTTTTATTCCACTGACCACCTGATGCCGCCTCCCACATATCTTGATCCCATTCCCTAACACTGTATGCATTACACAGTGGCAACTACCAGCTTCCACAAAGTTTTCATTTCTACCTAGAGTAGATGCCAAACATTACCCCAGTGAAATAATTTCTGTGGTAATATAGTTAAATAAAAATAAGCAGTAAGCTAGCATTTATGTCCTGAAAAATAAGACCTGTACAGAGCTACATTAAATAATAACCTGCTTACAGTTTCATGCTTCTCCTACATATGGCTGGCACAAGATCATTAAAAAAAGCTGTCAATGTCATAACTAATCAAGTATTTGACACACCCTGATAAATGGGCACCATGGATTCTTTACATACAAGAAAATTAGGAATCATGTATAGTGAGGACTGAAGCTGCTAAACAATGGCACACATTTCAGTTTCAGACTTTATATCCTTCAGAAAATTCATGCTAACACACAACTTATTATTCTAGCAACTTTCTAAGTTTATAAGATCAGTATTTTAAATATATTCCTATTGTTGGGCCTTTGTACCCCATTATTGTAGGCTCTGTTCAGATTTATTACTCTAAGAGGTTAAGAGGTATGTATCCCACAATTCCAATGGGGTGGGTGGGGCTACACAATTATGCATGTAAATTTCATGTTAATCAGAGTACAGATTTTTAGCCAGTTCTACCTATTTTTCATGGGCCTTTGCCCAGATTTTTTATGATTCCAGATTGAGAGGTATGCTCGGGCTTTGCCCTCATGATTAAACTACACCAACCATGGGTAAATCTCCAACATACCACACTCATGTTTTCATTTATTGCTATATACCATCATGCCATCTATGCATCTGCTTAGTAATCTATACACTTATGCTATTTGTTTCTTAGCAGGTGACATTTCCTGAGCATCACAACCTAATTACAATGTGCCCCTATAATTCTTTTGAGAGGTTGGGATACATTTTCTATACAAGAAGATACTTGCTTAATTATGCCATACCATAAGCCATAGGCATAATTAAGCAAGTATCTTCTTGTATGGAAAATGTATCCCAACTTCTCAGAAAAATTATAGGGGCAAGTTGTAATTAGGTAGCAATACTCAGGAAATGTCACCTGCTAAGAAACAAATGACATAAGTATATAGATTACCAAGCACATGCATAAATGGCATGATAGTATATAGCAATAAACGACAAAACTAAACATACACATTTATGTGAGCTTAGAACATTTATCACTTGCATATCCATTAATCTTTTGTTATATAACCCAATGTATTTACAGTAAGAAGCAAGATGATACACTGTATTAAATTCATGGACTGGTAAATATAACTAGAATGTTTATATGACTAGAATAAATTAATGTATTTAGTGCACACTGAATGTTTCATTCAAAATAATCGTTTACAATAATATAGTATGTAAAATGATAAGCAGATGGAAATAAACTGTTTGTATGTATAAATATACAGTAGTTTATGTAATGTAGCAGTTAAGTACCTCATAAAATAATACATTTGATTTATTTTTAATTTAAAGCATATTCCTACATGATTTTTAATCATGGTAACATAGCATGAGCTATCATGAGGCAATCTCTATGCTGTATCAGGAAACCTTGATTACAAAGTCCATATAAACTTGTCTGTTTTTGTAGTTTACTAGACTACAAGTTAGGACACCGGTTTGTGCACAACACTTCACAACAATTTAGTATGCCATAAAATAGGACACAGCATGACATAAGTGTTGTATAGTCTAGAAGACGTGGATACGCATAGATGAAGCAGAAAAATGGTACACTGGTTATTCTTTTTGACATAAACAAAATAGTGTAATTTGTTGGCTGATGGGAGTGGGGTTGAATGTATCTAGGCATGCTGTCTGCCAAATGGATCAGGCAGATTTGCAGCAGTTGATATCACTGGCATTTTATACATCACCCTGTGCATAGGGGGGCAAGATCATTGGTCTTATTTTTCGAAAAACAATGCCTAGGGCTAACATCTGCTGTTTTATAGTTTGGAAGTTTAAGCTGGGGTAAGACTTTAGAAAGTGAAGTGCCTAAAATGATTATGTCATTGTCTCTGTCAGGGGTCTCCACAGTTATATGCAGGCTGGGTCCATAAACACCTATTGATTACACTTTGCCCATAATTCATTGGTTAGTTTATAAAGATGGACAGTTCACTGGGCTTACAGTGAGGATCATAAATGTTTAAACTTCACGGTTTAATGTCTCTACTGTTTGCTTTCTTGTGACCTTCAGACTCACTGTGAGGATATGTTTCCTTAAAAAGAAATACACAAGCACACAGATGCATGGAAACAGACAAGAGAGACTGTCTCAGACGTATACATATACATATACAGAAACAGACAGACAGACATACACAGATGTATATGAGTTGAAGGGGGTCATGTCTCTTTGATGGGAGTGAGCCTTTAGTTCCTAGTTAGGGTTACCACCTGTCCCACTTTGCGAGGGACAGTCCCTCTTTGGGCGGTTGTGTCCTGACCAAAAATATTAAATGTGGCAAATGTCCTGAGATTGTAGGACATAATTATGTCCCATATGTAATGTAATAGTTGCATACAATAGTTCTTTCTGTACCTAAAATACCTACATGTTACAAGAAACAGGATAAGCAACTAAACTGCTACTAGAATAAGCTTATATTTAGGCAAAAAAGGAAAGTTCTATCCCTTGTACTGACTGTGGGTTTGTGTCGGCCTGTAAAATCTGATGTGTGTCCCGAAAATGTCCCACTATGGCCATTTGAAAAGGTGGCAACCCTATTCCTAGTAGAAAATATAAATTATGATGTTGTCCTACAGTTTGTATGTGCTAAGAATTTGTAGAGCATCTGCTTTTTATTTAACAATACATTCTTACTTTATCATTCTGAAATAATTCAATATATGCTACAGAATCTTTTTTTCAGGGATTCTCAGGTTAGAGTGTATATCTGTTAGCAGTATGCAAATACTTATTTCTTCAATTGCCTCTAGATGGCAGTGCAAGCATGCAAATACATTCCTCTAGTCTCTGGTATAAAGCCTGTTTTGAAACTGTTGCCACAATGCTTTGCTTCAACATACATAGATCAGCATTATGAAAATCCACCCGGGCAGTCCTTGGATTTATTCTAAAGCAGTTGGTGTAGCAGAGCTTGGCTAAGAATAGTCAAATGCTGTTTGAGCATTTCTTTTGGCAGTAGGAAAATGAAGGGCTTAACCTGAAATGTATCACACTGAAACAGTCCACAGCAAGAGAAGGTGGCAGTGTTGTGTCATTTGTAGAGAAGAAGAGCTACACTGTTCCTTTGCCTTATATACACATGTACATAAACAGAGAAAGAGAGATGGAATATTAATTTTGCCAGAGAATGTGAGTCTGTGTGTAGTATGGAAAAAATGTTATTCTAAAACACAGGCTCTTTAAGGCCACACTAAAACATAGGTTATGAGGAATTTCATACTGTAGCGCACTGTTCTGGTATTTATTCCATGGCCATGGAAAAAATGTATCAATAAAATGGAGTTCACTCAGACAGTCAGCAAGAAAGGAATGCAAACCATGAAGAAAATATGTCACTTTTTACGTTAATTTATCATATAATGTCAAACAAATGCTGACGTATACTAATATAAAACATCACAATATTTCAGTTATTATTCTTGTATGGGAAATATTGCATTCAAGCAATTATGCTTAAATATGGATTTAAAGAAATTCTTTTATTATAATTATTATTATTTAGAATTCCTTTGTTATAGAGCTTGACAGAAAGTATTCATTTAAAGAGTGTATATGCGTGGGCATGTGTGTTTTATGTATTTGTGTGCTCGTGTGTGCGTGTGTGTGTGCGTGTGTGCGTGTGTGCGTGTGTGTGTGTGTGTGTGTGTGTGTGTGTGTGCATGAGACTGTATATATATATATATATTTATATATATATATATATATATATATATATACACAGATATATATATATATATATATATATATATATATATATATATATATATATATACATATATATATATATATATATATATATATATATATATACATATATTCATTCATGCGTGCATGTTGGTGGCTAGATTCTAATAGTGATTGTTTTTTTAATTATTTAATGTGGAATGGTTAGGGTGGTTTAGAAAAATATACTGTAAGAGTGCTGTGGTCTTTTTTTTCAGACTCAAGTCACCTGAATGATGTCCATCCACACTTAGCACCTTCTCCTGGAATGCTGAATCAAAGAGTATTTCTCTTTGTGGTTTCAAACAGTACATGAAAACTTAGGCAGTTGAAATTGTATTTTGTAGTAACACCAACACAAGTTAAGCTTTATTTTTCTTTCTTTTTTTCAGACAAATGCAACACATGAATTATTCATCTATTTCATTTAATTTGGGTATTTTCTATAGATTGGTTTATTTATAGGAAGAGGGTAGCAGATGCACACTGTGAACATGGGTGCCATGAGTCATGCTGTGCATGCAGAATGCAAACTGCAGAGATTCAGGCATTCTTAAGGGGGTCCACTGTAATATGTAGAATAGAGCATGTTCCCCTCTCCAAAGTATCGCATTATAAAAGTATTTATAATGTTCCTGACAGTGTAGTATGGCTTGAATTTCCCCTTTGTATATGAAGGTAATTTTTGGGAACTCTATACCACAAGGATGATTGGATCTCTAAGTTACAAGATAACACTAGGCTAGTTGCTGAACTCCGAGGCACTGTGCGTGTGTGTATGTTTGTGTGAGTCTTAAACTTATATGTAGTATAATCAGGTCATGTTATTTTAGTTTGCGTGGTAATGTAATCTGGAGAGTCAATAAGTTTATTGTTAGCTTTTTATTTCTCATTACTTTGCATGGACAGGTAGCACTCCTGTGTCTTACAAACAATACACCTCTGTATCAGATTTGCATAGTGGAAGAGCAAATAAATTACAGTCTTAACTTTAACACACACACTGTGCACTTACAAGCCCTTTGTTCTCATATGCACTGCATTAATGAGTAGCATAGGGCACTATTCATAAAATGTAATACTTACATGGTTAATAATGTACTTGTAAAAATCTGGAGGCAAATATAATGAATTTGGTGATAAAGAGAACCATAATTGATGAACCACTAAAGATTTTCCTGTTTACTGAATCTTTCTGATCGCTGAACGTTACCCTAGGTAAGGAAATCCTTGGTCACCTCACAGAGATGTTGAACTGTTGCACACAACTAGGTAATATAGTATAATAATTTCTGAGGGTGTAATTTGGCAAAGCTGGTTAGATTTAATTTGAGTTCAGTTTATTGGCAGAAGACTGGGTGTTAATAATTTGGAAAATTATACATTCTTCAATTTCACTGCAGGTTACTGACATGCTCCTGAACAACAAAAGATAGAGTCATGGTTGTGTTTTAGGCCACACACTGAAACTACAGGAGGCCTAGAGTCAATAGATTTCATTTCAAACAGGAAAAAAAATATTGTTCATACTAAAGGGTAAAAAGGTTACACAGATAAAATATTCAGTAAAGACTTCAAAAAGGCCCAGCCAATTAAGAGTCTTCACTGTGTAAAACCTTAAACCTCCTGTATAGGTGGTCCATGAAGTATATGCAAAGGACCTCTTAAGTACATACCAATGTTTCAGCAACATGACTTTTAAATACCCATGACTTTTTACTTTTTACATCTGTGTAGGTACATTCAGGCCAATAAAGCCAAACCTCAAGCCTGATGGATTGTTACCAGAGTATGGCCAATTCCCTACATGTTAGAAGCTTTGCAGTAAAGTTCTTTAATTTTATTTTTTTGTATCCCCCCCCCTTCTCTGTTGCTAGCCTTTTATCCTTTCTTCATATTACTCTCAGAGAGTCCTTGAAGGCGAGATCTCTAAGGTGGCTAGGGAGGTTTTTATTTTATTATTTTTGCAACAGAGAAGATATCTGAAAGTGGATGAACCATCCTAACTACGGATAGAACATGCAATAATCCCTCATGCATATCAGATGAACATATGTGTGACTCTTTAAGGAATCTGCAATAGTCCCCCCCCCCCCAGCTGAATTAAATCTGCATGCTTGCAACCGCAGCACTACATTCTACTCTTCAAAAGAGATTGCCCCATTATAGCAAAAATCTACACATCTTCCCCACAGAAGGGATAGCTGTTTAAAAGACTTTTAGCTTCTCCTGGTTAGGGGTCGCCACAGCAGAACTCTGGTCTGCTCATGATTGGCAGTAGATTTTTACAGTGCCGAGTTGCCAGCCCGATGCCCAACCTTCAAAGAAGGCACGCCCATTCACGCTCACATCTTCCTGCATGACTTTAACGTCACTCGACCGCGGGGAGGACATGCAGGCTCCACACAGAAGCCGCTCCAGCCGAGAATCGAAACGGGAGAACCTCTTGCTGTGAGGTGACAACGCTAACCGCTGCACCACCGCAGCTAGAAGGGATAGTTGTTTGATTCTCCTTTATATGCTGGCCAACAGGCTCCTGAGTTACTAATTTTCCATGTCACTGACACCAAGATGCCCTAGGATTGTGCCAATAGGCTGGTATAGTTTAATTTATGGGGGGAAAAAGGAACAATTTTATCCAAAGTGTAAAAAGGTTGGTGCCAGACTTGACAGCTACAGTGGCATTTGTTCAGGCACACTTTTTCCCATGTTTTACAAATGGGGAAATGTTTAAACATTTTATTATTATTATTATACTTAAGTATTAGCTTTATTTCCTTCTGAACCTTCTTCATGAAGAACAATTAGACAATGTCCTCTGGATTTCTATCAAATCATGACTACTCCCTGAAAAATTACAGCAAATATATTATTGCCAGTTGTTAACAACCTTTGAGAACATTACAGGTCCTCCCTAACACTTACATTATAAGACTGGCTTTTCCTTCAGTTAACAGGCAGAACTAGTTTTTTCCATCTATAATGTCCAAATACCAAGTGGAAAACAACACTTTGGTGCTGTGATACCATTCTACATGCAGTCACTCCAAAAATCTTTGAGCTACTCATCGAGATTTTGTATGAGTTTTAGATATTTCCTGAGTAGGTCTGTGAAGAAGATTACATGGGGACCATGAGTGACTTCGTATAAGCAGAATCAAAACCTTGCAGCTGGTAATACGAAGCAGACATTTGGTGATAAAACCAGCTGGAGAGCATAATGAAAAAGGTAACAGGACAGACTTCAGGCAACACCACAATGCTTGTTAATGACCATTTCAGGGCATCTGCCGCTGTAACGGCAGGGCCAGCTGTCAATGCAGTTTAATGCCTGTCTGAAAAGAAGACAGTTCTGTGCCGTACCTATGCCCCTTCCATAGATACTTGCTACAGCACCCCACATATTTTTTAGTAATTTTGAATGAAGCAACATATAAGTAATTGTGAGAGGGGTTGAGACTGCATGGCTAGGTTGACCCTCCTCTTCTCTGCATGTACTCTTGAAAAAAAAAGAGGTAGCAGGAGGAAGAGCAGGTAAGTATCAGCTGTCCTCCCAAAATTGACAGCTTACATCACATGATTCATGCAAAATGTTTTCTAGTTAACATCGAGTCCATTGCGTAAAATTGCGTCTCATTTAATTAACATGCAATTGGCTTAACCCAAAACTTCTAAAACCTTGGAAAGTCACTGGCCAAAACAGCGATGCTACTAAGGTCACAAAGCACAATTTTTTTTTTAACAGGGCAAGCACCCCTTCACCTCTGAACACCTGATGTTGGGAACAAGACCTCAAACCCCCAAACTATAAATTACAAAATCTCAGAGAACAAGGACAAGTGAAGAAAATACAACAATCCCCCTTCTAGTACTTCTCCAAGTCTAGCTGCCATGACAGCATGCTGCCAATATTTCAGGTGCGATATTCTGACCAGCAACAAACAATAGGACTCCTGTGAAATTTTCTTCATTAACTGCAGTTTGTAATACTTTTAACACAGGATTAATCAGTGCATAAAGTACATAATTAAATTAATTATTACACAGTTTTGCTTTAGCCTATTGTTGCTGATGACGGACAGTTTTGAGACATGCATTTTGAGCTGATTCTGTCCTCTGCTAATATGTTTTTACATTTTTGGTTAAGGCCCCAGAAAAAAAAGATGCTGTACAAGTAATTGTGCCATTTATAGTAGGAGATGTATATTTCTTCCGTAAGTATAAAAATGTACTGCACAAACATCCTTTTTACAAAATAAATAAATAAATGATTTTGAATAAACAGGTCCTATATTCTGTTCATCTCTGTACCATGTATCAACCATTATCAGTTTATGATTTGACTAAATGTTTGCTTTTATAAGTACCATGCCAATCTGTCCTGCATTGTACTATAGAATTATTTTCCATAATAACTTTAAAATTTTAAAATGTGTGGTTTTTTTTTTAGCAAACCATTGAATGCTAAAGGCAGGAAATAATGACATACATTTGCGTTTCAGACATGATATCCTTCAGAAAATGCATTGTGTTTTTCTATCAAATGTAGGTTGTTTGTTCTCATAATTCTGACTTGTTTTCCATACTCAGTCTCTACCTTTAGGGGGGATCGTTTATGTTTCATCCTTCTCTCCTATCTTTGAATGTTCATGAACAGTATCTATTTAAACTTTTTACTCCGTTTGTCTAAATTTATTGAACTGAACTGAATTAGTTAAAATTAATTGTGACTGCCTGGTATATATTTTAAATATTTTTTTTTTTTTCTACCTGTCCCTCAGCTACAGGATTAGTACTCTCTGCAACTGCATCCCTGCTAGCAGTAATCATACCATTGTTAAAGGTATAGGTATACATTAAAAACATGGCAACTTATATTACTTACATAAATATTTGTCTCCTTTCACTAAAATTACACAAGATATAACCAAACTATTGACATCCAAACTATTCTATGGTTTAAGTGTGTTTGGTAATGCAAACACCACCACCACCTGCAAGCTAGTATCAGCTTACTACAAAATAACCAAATTTACAGCTCAACCTATCACAAATCTCCACACCTGTACAATATTAAATATTCAAAACTGGATGTCTTACCACAAGAAAACTTGTTCATCTTGCATTTACTCATAAACCTGTCTACATAAACAAATGCCCAACGCTAGGTAGTCTGTTACAGTACTACTTACTAAACTTATTACTTAAAGGCCCACTATATAACCAAAAAAACTAAAACAAAGTTAGGAGACAGGTCACCAAGCATATTTCTAGATAATGAATGAAAGGTACTGACCAATCACTTAACATAGATTATTAATCCCTTCAGCTTTAGGTCATCTTGCAAAATTTAAGTTCCTTACTATCCTGTATAAAATGTGGAATTACCTAACCACTTATTTAAAAAAATGGATTCACAAATGTAATTTGCACATTAACATTGCACAGGCTATTGTAGAATAATAATGAGCCTACATCTCCTAATCACTTAAAATCCACTTAGGCCACACTTATCCCATATCAAACTATACTCACCATCTGATGTTCATCATATTGATCACTACTGCAGTAGTCTTAGCTATAGAGGCTATATCCTGCCAAGGATATAATAGCCAGCTAGCTTCCAAAGCTTCAGGGCACCTTCTACTTGCTCAAACTGTCAGGCAGCTTGAACTGAGCTGACTCCAAGACAGGTTTGGGTGACAAGCCCTTCAGAATTTTACTGTCACCAAAGAGTACGCTCCTCTGTGACTTACAAACATTGATGGTTGGCTTATGCTGTTCCTTTGCTGAGCAGATAAGTTCCCTTTGGTGGAAAATAAACTTCAATTAAATTATTTTTGTTGATTATTAATACTTTCCTCTTTGGGAAATTATTTTAAATCTAGGAGTTTGTGTCTTAGCAGACTGTCACAAGACTGTGTTGTACTTTTAAACGAGAGGGCTTTTTTCTCTGTCAGTTTAAAGTATTTAAAACATTTTTTCTGTCAAAAAGAAACAGAAAACTAAACATGTATCGTCTCCTCCTCTAATTTCCGTAGACAAAAGTAATTTACTGGGTCTGGCTCAGGGTTTTATTCAGGATTTTGATCCTTCTTATGTATTGCTTTCTGGCAAAAGAAAGAAGGATACCTCCTTTCCTGAAGAAATTTAAGATTCTGAGTCTGCAGGAAGATAAAGGGACAGATACAGGTTTTCTCCTCAGTTTTATTATTCGCATTCAGAGAAAAGCCCAGTTTCTTATTCTCTTTGAGACTATTTCCAAATGTGCCAGTGTTTTCAGTAGGAGTACACTCAGGCCCTCAGAAAAACATTTAAGCTGTTGTAGAAGGATTTTCCTTAACCTTCACCAGTTCTGTCAGCTTTGGAGGATGTGTATGTCTCTGCTTGTATTTTCCTGATAGCCAGTCTGTTGGCCCTAAAAAGGCAGAATGAAGAAAGTTCCTTAGTCTTATTAAGTATACACTCTTTCCAAACCTGACCCAACAGTAATAGCTTTAGTCATTCTTACTGCTGCAAAATACTTAATTCCGAACGTACTATTTCTGATAAAGGTGGGAAGTTTATTGATGGGTATGGGCAAATAATGTATGCTTTTGGAACTCTTGACATTTTGAATTTTGCATTGTTAGCATACCTCTCAACTTGGAAACATCAAAAATCTGGACAAAGGCCCCTAAAAAATAGGTACAAATCTGTACGCTGGTTAACATAAAATTTGCATAGATAATTATGTAACCCCACCCACTTCAGTGGAATTGTGGGATACAGGCTTTCAAACGCAAACTGAAGAACAGACATGCCCCAGACCCTGCAGTAAATGGTAACCATTTTTTTTTTCTGGTGTGTGTAGCCACTCCCCTAGCCTTAAGCAGCTTCCAGCACCTCTGGCTATCACTGCTACACAAACACTCATGACTGTGAGGCCTTAAAACAACTAAACTGGCTGGAAATAAACAACCTCCTCACATTCTCTCAGTACTTATTGCATATAAACTAATGCATTATACAGAAAAATGCTCAGCATTAAAAAATACACCTCTGATTTAGAATCCTGCAAGGGATCGATGGTCCACTGAAAAGTTCCTCCCAAGTTCTACTGAATTGAACAACTCATAACTAGTTTTGCTGTACTTCTGCTATGTGTCTAAACTGTGGAATGCTAGCCTCACAAAATTAAAAATGATAGCCAAAGTACCTTGATTTAACATAGAACTCAAACAATACCTAAATCAGTCCTGGACATGCTCATATCACTGACAATTTCTCTTATGACCCCACACTCTTCCCTAATCCTCCAAAATCCTTCCAACTCCTTGCCCAAGATAACACCTCCATTTTACAACCTCTCTGACATTTACTCATCTCACTTCACACCTTGAATGCCACCTCCCCACTCTCTGCCCCTTTGTAGAATGTAATATATTTGCCCGTCAGATCAACAATTTAAATCCTCTTTCAGTCTCCTTCACTTTTCCTACAGTCTTTCTTTCTCTCAAGCATTTTTTGACAATCTCCCTCAACTTATTTTCTCTGTGAAACTTCTACAACTATTTTACTAACTCCTGTGTTAAATATTCAAACATATTTCTCTCCCACTTATTTCATTAGTATCTTACATTAATTAATTAATGCCGTATTGTAATGTATAGATCCTAGCTGCTTCTATAAAATATGTTACTGGTAACTACTTTCCAAATCAAGTGTGCTTTATTTATTTATTTTATTTTTATTTATTTTACATTTGTTAACCGGGAGAGTCCGACTGGATACATGTCCATTTTCAGCGGAGGCCCGGGGAGAAAAGCTCCAAGTACATAACAGACATATGAACATTGTTAATGCAAAAAAAGGAAGATAGTGAGTTCTAAATACAATATAAAGATACATCACATCTTGGGAAAAAAAAAACAACAGCAGCATATAAAAAAACATAGGTCAGTTACAAAGGCGAGGCGCCTTGTTAAAAAGCGGTTAAGGATAGTGAGGGTAAGAGAAGGGTAAATGATAGTGGTTAATCAGGTTTGGAACAGGGACATTGCCAGAGAGTATTGAGATGGGGTTTAAGCTTTTTTTGAATTGTAGGAGTGAGGGTTCTGAGGTGAGCATGGTCGGTAGGGAGTTCCACATTTTACCTACAAAGTTTGAGAATAGAGAATCCCCAGCAGAATTATTGGCTTTGGTAGTTTGAGCTAAGATCTTATTGGAGGAGCGTAAAGATTGCAGGTTAATATAGGGGTGAATGATGTTTTTCAGAGCTGGTGTTTTCTCTGGGTGATGCAGTATCTGGTGAGCCGTTTTGAGTTGGTTGAAATGGAGTTGGCTGGAAAACTCTAACCACCCTAGTTGCTTCAAGTTAGTGCAGTGGTGCATTCTAAAGGTGGAATTTGTGGCAAATCTAGCTATGTGATTGTAACAAGAAGCAAGTTTGTTAAGGGTTGTCTTGTTTAGGTTTGTAAAGAGGGGAGGCATAGAAAAGAGTTGATAGTAGGTGTGTGCTGGCAATTGTAATTTTAGCGTGAGGAGTGAGAAAGTGTTGTACTTTATAGAGAGAGCCAAGCTTTTATTGCCGGTTTCGATGGTAAGATTGAAATGGGTGTCAAATTTAAGGGAGTTATCAATGGTAACACCTAATAGCTTTGTGTGAGCTTCTGGTGATATAGTGATTCCATTGGAGGATGTAATAGAGAAGGTGGGGAAGAGTCTTGTTAGTGGGTGAGAAAGTAAGTAGTTTTGTTTTGTTGGGGTTGAGAACTAGTTGTCGACTTGAGAACCATTTTCTATTAGGTTGAAGGTGTCTTGGGTTGAAGCAGTGAGGTCTGCCAGGTTGGAGGCAGTGCTGATGATAGTCGAATCATCTGCATATTGAATGCATGTGGCATGGGGGTGATTGTGGGCAGGTCATTAACAAAGATGGTGAAGAGAAGAGGGCCAAGAATAGATCCTTGGGGAACTCCAAGTGTAACAGGTAGGCATGTAGATAATTTGTCCTGCCATAGAACAGCCTGTTGCCTATTGGACAGGTAGGATTGGAACCATTTCAGCGTGGAATTGCTGAGTGATAGTTTTTTTAATGTATGGAGGAGTTGAATGTGGTTCACCATATCAAAGGCCTTTGAGAGGTCTAAGAAAAGAGCAGATGATAGTTTATTATTGTTTCTGAAGTTATTGATGGTATTAGAAAAGGATAGTAGGGCTGATGTGGTACTGTGATTTGGCCTGAAGCCATGTTGGGAGTTAGCTAGAATTTTATTTTTGGTGAGGTGTTCCATCAGTAATGTCAGTTATTTATAAACCTGTCCTTTATCAATCTGTATACAACCAAGTCTATCAGCCCTGTATTTTATTGTAACGTGAATGCAAATATTATTAACTATGTATAACTGTTCTGAAAACAATATTGTTCTTATAAATTAACTGTTAATTACAGGTTTATGTAACAGAGCTTTTCTGCCCAGGTTTCCCCTGATAATGGGTTATACCAAGTCGGATTTTTCCAGTCAAAGATAATAAATAAATCAGTCAATAGCAATGTGTTAAAGAATACAGATAAATTTTGCATAATTATGGTCTCATTTCAGACTGGATTCTGCAATGCCTTTAGTACCAAACAGCACTAATGTCTGTTACCAACAGCATTTATAAAAAAACATAAATAATAAACATATTACAGCAGGATTATTTGTAGACATTACTTGAGCATTTGAGATAGTGAAGCATAAAATCTTCTTCTTCTTGGCTTTTCCTGGTTAGGGGTCGCCACAGCGGATCACCTGTCCACTCATGATTGGCAGTGGAGTTTTAGAGTGTCGAGTTGCCAGCCCAGCACCCAACCTTCCACAGAAGTCACACACACATGAACTCACACCTAGGGCCAATTTAGAGTGTCCAGTCTACCTACAGCATGTTTTTGGGATGTGGGAGGAAACCGGAGCACCCAGATGAAACCCACGCAACCACAGGGAGGACATGCAGACTCCGCACAGAAGGCACCCCAGCTGAGGATCGAACCGGAGAACTTCTTGCTGTGAGGTAACAATGCTAACCACTGCACCACTGTGGCTGTACTCCTATATGAACTCAAAAGAGTCAACTTTGGTGATAAGACTACCACATTGAGGGTTGTGGTAATGGTTAATTTGTTTATCTCATAGGCACAAGGTACAGGCTTTGATTCTCACCTTTGTCACTTTCTGGTTATTGGCTAGTTAAATAATAGTCTGCACATTGATTTCCTTAGTTTTAATAGGGACTGGGCTTGGCATAAAGTCTCAAACATAAAGGAAATGAACTGTCTGCAAGACATCATTCAAATATAAAGGAAATGAACTACCTGCAATTCAAAATGCGATGCAAGGAAACAAACTGCCTGCAAGTCATCATTCAAATAGCAATTCAAAATGTGATGCAAACTAGCACTACTACATACACACTCTCTCAAATATAAAGGAAATAAACTGCCTGCAATACATCATTCAAATATAAAGGAAATTAACTACCTGCTGCAATTCAAAATGCAATCCGAACTAGCACTACTAGGAACTGCGAGAGATTCCCTTTCCCACATACAAAATGCAAACTTAGCTGTTGAATGTGTCCTCAAATGCATCTTGCACAAATGAACTAGCACTTGAGCAAGACAAAGACAAGATATTCAAAATGTAAAGGAAGTAAGAAACTAGCACTACCGTTTCCCTGTACATAAATAAAAGACCATTCCCAAGCTCTATACACACTTGTAAAATACAAACTACACTTGCAGAGCAGATTGTTCTCAAAACATTCAAAATGTAAAGGAACTAGCACTACCGTTTCCCCGTACATAAATAAAAGACTATTGCCAAGCTCTACACACTTGCAAAATGCAAACTATACTTGCAGAGCTGACTGTTCCCAAGAACCCTACATTGCTACAACCAGAGCCCTTGATAACATTCATAATAGCAGCCAGTATTATACTGTGAATTAATAACACAGTCTTTTGCCTTACCTGGAGCTGGGAGAAAGAAGGAAGTGCTGTGCCTGTGTGAAAGTTTCTCAGACTGGTAAAGTTAAATTAAGTAGTAATGGCTCGCTGTCTGCCTCGTGCTGACGTCATTGAGCACACCCTGCACATGATGATGTCAGGAGCAGTTAAAAAAAAAAAACTGGGAAATTCGGAAATTAAAGGGGCCATTCGGGAATTCGTGGCACCCCATTATTTTGCCCTCAGAACTGGTATTTACTGAGGAATTTGGTGCGGTTGAGAGGTATGATTGTTAGGCTGACATGTTAATGTTTATTCTAACTAATTGTGAAATTTTGAAGAATGTTTGGCCCGCAATTGTTTTCTTGTGAGGAAACATCTTCTTTAATTTATTTAGTTTCTTCTATTATACTAGTCACTGCTCTCTGTTTACAATGTGTGTATGACTCAGTTGATAATTCTGAAAGGACTAAGCCTCTAGTACCATTTTGAGGTGGTTTACCTGGATGCATTCTAAGAACCTCCCAAGAGGATGTAAAAATAATATTTTATATTCTGTTCTGGATAGAGATTCATTTTTGGTACTTTGCTGCAGAGATTATCAAAAAGTGTGATTGAAGGGATAAATTAATCAGGGAATCTCTAAGATTTTCTCAAACCCTTCATCCAGTTTTGGCATAATGGCAAGGGTGTTGCAGAAATAAGTCTGGAACCCCCAAAACCAAGGACAGTCCAACTAATCAGTTTGACTGTTTAAGAGACTTTGTCACCCTCCCACCCAACCATGGCAGTCCCCTTTGCACAAAGT
Organism: Protopterus annectens; assembly: GCF_019279795.1. Lineage (NCBI taxonomy): Eukaryota > Metazoa > Chordata > Ceratodontiformes > Protopteridae > Protopterus > Protopterus annectens. Next base: position 586,896,128 of record NC_056732.1, read on the forward strand.
CTAAATCTCCATTTTCTCTTTGGCAAAAGATAGTGTTGCAAGACACAAAAGGGTTCTGAAGATCATTCATCAAGGCTATAGATAGCAGTGAGAAGATGCTCCTCCTTGGCAGGTTAGTCCTTATCCACCAGACCAAACTTTTTTATTTCTGTCTGTCCATTATTACATGCTGTTCCAGGGAGTGATAGAACCTGTTTCTCCTTCCCAGGTTGGAAAGGTATTGTTCACGGAAGATGCTTGGAGACCATTTCTGGATCTTTCTTCTAGGACCTTTTTGTGATACTGCCTAATTTAAAAATGCTGTCACTTCACAATCTGTTACTGCTTCTTCCTCATTCAGGTTTCTTAGTTACTCCATATTCAAAAGATTCTTATCATCTCATTCCTTTTTATCTAGACTTCAGGAGTTTCTTAAGGTTTGTGCTTCTGGATCACTTTATCAGTTCTATAGGCATCCTTAATTCTGTCAGAGCAGTATTGCATTGCAGACAAGCTGAACAGGACAGGGCCGACTCTCACATGTTTTTTTTTTTTTTTTTAAGATTTGATTCATCAGTGGGGAATTCCCCTAGTAGATCCATTTGCCTCATCCCTAAATAAGCAGCAGGTAAGATTCTGCTCCAGGACAACATGCTAGAAGGCCTGGAAGATAGATGCCTTTTTTGTTTTTTTTGACAGGAATTTTCCTGTATGCTTCCACCCTTTACACTAATATTCAGGTGTAGTAATGAAGATTCAGAATCTATCCCTAAGATCATTGTGGTGACTTCCTTCTGGCCCAGACAACCATGGTTCTCTCTCCTTTTGGAAAAGGCCAGGGACAATTGCCATTAACTTCCTCACAGAATGGATCTACTCACACAAGATCAGGGGTGTTTGATACACCTCATTCCCAATCATTTTCAACTGACAGCCTGAATGATAGCATCTTATTTTCATTTAGTCATCTATTAACTGAGGACATGCAATAGGTTCTAATGGAGACAAGAATGCCTGCTACTGGAAAATCATAAATTAGCAAATGGAAAACGTTTTCTAGTTCGTGCCAAAAACAACATAACCAGCACACAATCAGGGCAAGTTGATCTCTGGTTTTACAGTATTTGTGTGAGATATTTCCTATGACCTTTCTCACGCCTCCATCAAGGTTAATTAATGGTCATTTCATTCAGCATGTCTGCCCATGGATCCTCCTCTTTCAAGGATTTCTCATGTCAAAATATTTTGAAAGGGGTTTTATTTAAGAGGCTGCCATGAAAACCAGTGACCTCATCTTGGGATCTTTATTTTGTTTTAGACAAGCTAACACTTGCTCCATTTGAACCAACTGATCTGGTTGACTTGAGGTTCTTAACATGGAAAACCATTTTACTGATTGCTCTGACCTCTGCAAAAAGAGCATCTGAGTTGCAAACTCTTATAGTGAGTAAACCCTATCTCACTTTCCACTGAGACAGGGTTTATTTGAGAACTAATCTCTGTTTTATAATAAGGTGGTATCCAAGTTTATTTAAAGCCAAACTATTAATTTACCTATTTTCTTTAATGTTAAAAACGAGAGGGAAATGATAGCCATACCCTGCATGTCCACTGATAACTCAGCTGCTATCCTGACGAACTAAAGTTTTCAGATCTTTGGATCTGCTGTTTTTTTTCTTGTGAAGGTAAGAAGAAGGGACAATCTGTGTCAATGCAGACTGTTTCAAAATGGATTTATAAAACAAATTTTTTCCAAGTAGGGTCAAGGTCCACTTTACCAGGGTCTTGGCTTCATCTATGGCTTTTTGGAAATGGCTGGATTTTAGAATATTCTAGAATCTGCAAGATGGTCCTCTGTACATACTGTACTTTCACAAAAGGCTATAAGTCTGATTCCTTTTCTACATCTGGATCAGACTTCATGAGGACTATTCTCCAGGTGCTCCTGGACTCTTCACCTTCCACCACACAAATGTAGTTAGCTAGAATAATTTACCCATATAGCCAAGGCTACTGCAGCAGTGATCAATATGATGAGCATATTACAGTTGTGTAGGTAAACCTATCAAAACAATAGATGTTCAAATGATCACTGCTGCAGTAGCCACTCTCTTCTTCCATTCCTCTCCCCTTTTTTGGTGTATTGTTTGTATGAGGGTGTGGTTTCTTACATTTTGTTCTTCGTAGCATTGCCCTTTCAGGACTCTGCCTCCTTCAATCTGTTGGCAGGAAAGCTCTGAAGGGTGTGGCATCCAGACTTAGCTCGAGCTTCCTGACAGTTTGGACAGGTGGAAGGTGCCCTGAAGCTTTGGAAGTTGGCTGTGGTACATTGATCATGTTTATTATACTCCAGAATTAGGAAAAAGGCAGCCTTTTTATGTACCTCTCTCTTGTCAGATTTCACAAATGTATGCTGTTTTACCACTGCAATAGCATAACAACTGCACATTTGTGTACAATTTCACATAATATATGGGCAGGCAATTAGCAAAGAGATGGAATCCCCTCTCCCCATCTCAGGGTCTCTGTTTTACTAATTTATGTGCTTTTGACTCAGAAATTGAATCGTTGAGGAGCTTGTATTCTGTAGTGTGATAGTATATTTATTATCACCCATAAGCAAATCTAAATACCCCTTAAACAGTATTGCATTGGGTACTCCGATGACATCATACACTGAAAACAGAAAGCAATGTGGGCAATCAGAAGTCTGTAAATAGGTTCAAAGCATTTCATTGGATCAAGTATCAAAAATAAATAAATAAAATAAAAAACTTAGAAATAATTACATTAGAAACACGCTACCATTCTAATATATACGTAGATGGGTGTCTTTCTTCAGACTTGTAAAATTGCACTAAGGCAACAAGTAATAAAATTCATTTTTACATTGACAACTAATTAATCAATGCCCATAAAAAGCCGTGAGCCATAAAACAGCATTGCCCATTTCCCCAATGTTTACGGTTAAATAAACAGACGCTTATATGATAATAAAATGATAAAAGAAAGAGGTACTTATGTATTATCGGTTCTACCTCACTTCAACGACACGCCGGAACATCGACACGAAAACCGAGAGCACCAGAAGATCGAAAGCTGAGAAGACCGACACGACGGGACCCAGAAGATCGACAGTGGAGAAGACCGACCCGATGGATGAAAGCACCGACGCCGAGGATGCCGACATGGGGAAAGGCTGTGTAAGTATGCGGTAGTGACGGACGTTAGGCTGCGAGTAAGGTAAGTGTGGATATTGACGGTCTGTGGGGATAGGGGTGGGTTAAGTGAGTTAGGGTTAGGGAGCGGGTCAGGTAAGTGTGCGGTAGTGATTGTGTTTGGGTTAGGGGCGGGATAAGTGAGTTAGTGTTAGGGAGCGGGTCAGGTAAGTGTGCGGTAGTGATTGTGTTTGGGTTAGGGGCGGGATAAGTGAGTTAGGGTTAGGGAGCGGGCCAGGTAAGTGTGCAGTAGTGACGGACCTTAGGGTTAGGGTTGTAGGTAGTTGTGTATGTGAGGTTTAGTGTGGGTTTGTAGGGATTTTGGTGTGCTTGTGTTGCGTATGTGGTTTTTGGATGGGGAATGTGTTTTGTTTGTTGATTGTGGTGTGTGAAGTGTATGAGGTTTCGTGTTTGTGTACCGTCGGTTATTTCGTTGTCGGGCATGTGGAATTTCGTGTTTTTGTACTGTCGGTTATGTGGTTTCGGTGATTGCGTTGTCAGTGTTTTGGTGTTTCGGTTATGTGAGGTAGAACCGTATTATCGCAACCACACATTGTCAGCATTCAAGGTATTCTCGGCAGCATTCCATTCTCAGTGAAATAACGTGCTGCCGAGAATGCTGAGAGTATGTGGTTGTGAAAATATGTAAACCATACTTTCTTACTGAAGTTACTCATGTCCTGAAAGGCGCTTGTTCATTTATCTCTTTATACCCAACAGTTTCCCCCAGTACAGGCAACAGCACAAAAACAGTCATTGGATACAAGCTAATGGTCAATTGTTTGCCTAACCCTCAAGCGTCCTTCTCCAAAATGTGTAACACTACCTTTCGCAATCTTACAGACAGCTTAGCCTTTCACATAGCTGTCACCCAATCAGGGACAAATTTATATTTATTTACATTACATTTGTTGACCGGGATAGTACGACTGGATACATGTCCATTTTCAGCGGACAATCCAAAAATAGTCAGGGACAGTTTTAAAATGTTAATATTATTACTTTGAGACATTGGCAAAATAAGGGAATGGGAATTAGTATACTGTTTCTGAAGTAAAGTAAATCTGTAACTGCGATAATTATGTTCACTATTTATTAAGTCTAATACTGTAATTCACTGCCCTTTCCTCAAAAGTCATTAGTATTAAGAGGGACAGAGTTAGAAATTGAGTCAAAAAGAGGGACAGCTATACAGTTCATGAACACTTTAGAGGTCCCTCGATTGATTGATTTATTTATTTTTTATTTATTGCAGCAAGACAGGGTAAACATTTGAACATGCAAGACACTTTCTGTCCAGCCGTCTAGCATGGTCATGTTCTAAAGTGTTCTTTCAGCTACCACAATGAATGTGTGGTTACAGATACTGCAGTGAATGCGTGGTTGTGATAATACATAAGTACCAAGAAAGATTTCTAAAACAACTGCATTTTACAGACTGCCTAAAGTGGTTCTGAAAAGAGGATGTAAAAGCTGATAGGGAAAATTGTTCCACATAACTGGTACAAGTTCAGAGAAAGCCTTTGCAGAGACTGACAGAAAGGTATTCCATGCAGTAACTGTCAGCACAAAAATTTTATTCAAGAGGATGCAATAATGGGTATGAAAGTTAGCTAATATAGTGAATATGCAAATCCTGTAGAAGAATTCTTCAAGATTCTGAGAATTACACAGTGACTATTGATAGACCACATATGATTTGGGAAAATGACATTTTTTTATCATAGAAGACTATATGTAGCTGGTGTAAGAATGTTATAAGCATGCTTGAGCTGTGCTAGAACTTCTAGAACTTTACTAACAGCTGTTTTGACATGCACGTCAAAAGGGAGTACTAAGCCAAGGAAAAAACTAAGGTATTTGTAATTAATCATTGGTATGAAAAGAGCTCACAAAGAGTCAGTAATATACTACCAGAGGCTGCCAAGGACATAAGCACCCTTTAACATAGTACTTGGTAAAGATGTCATGTGTGCACCCTGATATTGGCCCCTGCATGTAGAGGCAACATGGTATGAGTGAGCTACTTATGCAATCTCAGAAATCAGGGACCTAAACACAGATTATAAGTAATCAGGAAGGAGAGGTAACAGGAAGTGTCCTATACACTGGGGATCATCAAATTCCAGAACTGGGGGTTCTCACTTCATGGAATTTATTGTGACAGTTTGCAATATAATGTGTATTTATTTGTTAACTAGTTAAGTGAATTGGTCCTTCTTAAGCCTGAGCCAGAAGGGTAAGAGTGAATACAACATCCATATAGACAGTTTGTTGTATAACCAATCAGCCAATATGTTACAGTAAGAGTACCAAGAGGAAACCCACATACACATGGACAGTATGCTGAACTCTGCACAGCCAGTGAAGGTAGCTCAGGACTGAACCCCAGACCTGGGGAAGTGAGACAGAGGTATATTATGTATAAGCTCAAACAGGAGGAGGGGAGTTATGGACAGCTCTGTGTATTCTTGGAGAAGCTTAGGTTTGTAAACCAAATTAAAGCACAAAACGGGCTTATTAGAATGGACAATGAGTTAACATAGCTGTTTACTACCATTCTAATATGACAACCAATTCCCACTCCAAATGACACAATTATTTGAATTCAGCTCTAGTATTTGCATATGTTAACATAGCTATATGATGAGGAGAGAGCTTTTCTTCAGCCATGTCTCCAATTTGAAGTATCTACAAAGAAATGTCTTGCCACCTAACAGCCTGAACCCACCAATAAGATATACAAAGCACAGTTTCTTTGTGAGCAACTAAGCCAAAAACTTTCTGGATCAGACCAAAGTTTAAAAAGTAAATCTATACTTAATGGCAGGGCAGACAATGTAGAAATGAGATCAAGTCCTAACAGCATTTTAACAACCAGGTTATAATCAAATTAAATTTAAAATTCAGGATGTAAGATTAAATGATCCTATCTATACATGTGTGGCCATCCTTGATTCAGGTAGTGGAAAAAAACACAATAACAAAATCAACACCCTAAAACGTCTTAGTATCAATAACATAATACCATACCGACCAGTACCATGTTTACTGCCACATAGACCTTGCAACATTAACATATGCAGCTTTAGAAAAGTTATACAAGTATGCAAACTCAATAATAGATATCCAGATTGAAAAAGACACAGGAGCAAAATGTATGCAGTGTAGGGAACAATAGTATATAATAAAACCATCGTCAGACCATACAAGAGTGGTGTATATGTATACCATTCTACCTGTTTACATGGTAAACAGGTAAAGAAATATGCATCCCAATCAGGAATTATGCAAAAAAATCCTAACCTTTCACAACATAACAGTTGTTAACTTTTCTGCTAAGTACACACAATCCAACATCAAACAATGACCATTACAATTAACAAGACTGGTAGAATGTACTACCTATTTCCTGTAGGAATGCAAGAGGGAAAATAGTTAGTGAATAACATTTCCAGATGGATAACCCTCCTAGTCACCAGCAGGCAACTCCACTACCAGTAGATGAGCAGATTTCTTTTTCCAGCGTAAAGTTAATTAACATTAATTACCAAACAGAAATATGTGGTATTTATTTATTTATTGTCATATGATTACCAGAGAAGTCCGACTGGGTAGGAGCCTAATTTTAGCTGATGCCCTGGGAGAAAAGCTCCAAAATATTACAAAACATTTTAGGAATAATAATTGTGCAGTCTTTAAAAATAATACAAAAATCAAATACAGTTTAAATAATTATACCAAATTAGACATAATATAAAAACATTGGCAAGAGTTGACATATGTTATACGACAATGACTTAATAGAGAAATTAAAGGGTGGCGCAGTGGTGCGGCAGATAGTATTGTCACCTAACAGCAAGAAGTTCCCCGGTTCACTTCTTTGCTGGGGTGCATTCTGTGTGGAGTCTGCATGTCCTCCCTATGTTTGTATGGGTTTTATCCAGGTCTTCTGATTTCCTTCCACATTCAAAAGACATGCAGTAGGTTGACTGGACACTTTAAATTGGCCATAGGTGTAAGTGTGCATGTGAGTGTGTGGTATGGATGAACTACCATGGCAGGGCTAGCCAACTGGTGGTTTAAAACTTGGCTCTAGATGGTTGGCACTGTTGAAGTGACAGCCCGACCCTATTTGCAAAAATGGGAAAAGGGGTTGTGGATGGATGGACAGATTATAGAGAAATTAAAGGTAAGTTTGTATAATACAAACAGGAATTGCAATACAAAGTGAGAGTAAAGCAGGCATCTGGTATATTTAGAAAAAAAGTCAGGGGAGAGAAAATTATGGTGAAGAACGGAGGGTAAAGAGATATAAGGTATGAAAAGATGTTTTTCACATTTAGAAACATAGTTTATCCTGGTGTTGAGCAAGAATAGAGACAGCTTTGTGCTAAGAAGTCTTTCATCATGGTTTGAAGGGTGCAAGAGAGTGCATTGACTTGATGGATAGAGAGAAGGAGTTCCAGGCCTTAGCAACATGGTACGAGTACAGATAATACCCAGCAGATTTGATATGTTTGTGGGCAGATAGGAGTTTGTGGTCACTGGATCATAATGACCAACCAGTAACATAATTGTGTAGAATGTTATTTAGTGCTGGACAAGGATATGGATTCTAGATAAATTTATAGTCAGTAAGAAGCTGTGTATATGTTAGTTGATGAGGTAGTTCTAACCAGTTTAGGCTTTTTAGTGCTATATTTGCTGCAAATTTAGTAACTGTGTTATAGCATTGCTCAAATTTTGAATTTTGTGATGCCTAAAGGTTAATAACACGGGAGTACCATAAAGAAGAGGTGGGGAGGAAATAAGTGGTGAGAAGTGAAGCTTTAGTTATGTTAGTAAGAAACTTTTTGGCTTTATAAAGCATTGTTAGATTTACATGAGTTTTTCTTGTGCAATTTTGTATATGCAGGTTGAATTTAAGATTATTATCCAATATCATCCCTAATATTTTTTTATGAGAAGTGACTTCAGTGGTTGTATTATGAAGAGAAAAGACTTTACATTTTGTTTTTTCATGGCAGAAGGATTTGGGGGAAAAACTTGTAGTTTGTTTTTTAGGGTTGAGCATGAGTTATGAGTTACAAAACCATGTTTCAGTTACTGTTAAAGCATTCTGACTAATTTTTTTTTTGAGGTGCGCCACATTATTAGATGTGCAAATGAGTGTGGAGTCATCTGCATACTGTATTAGGGAGGCCTGTTGTGTGGATGTGTGGAGGGTGTTGATGAGAATGTTAAAGAGGAGGGGACCAAAGATAGAGCCTTGTGGTACACTGGTAGTAACTGAGAGGTATGAATAGAAGGTGGAGTGCCATTTTATTGACTGATACCTATTGGATAGGCAGCTTTTGAATCATAGAATGGTGGGCTGAGAGAGGCCTAATGAGGACATTTGAAGTAGAAGGTTGCTGTGACAAACTGTGTCAAAGGCTTTATACAAGACTAGAAATAAGGAGAAGACTAGTTTTCCATTATCTCTAACTTTACTGGTTCATAGGTTCATCGGCTCATAGAAGGTTACTAGGCTAACAACTCTAGAGCCCTTACAAGCCTGGTCATATTTATCCTGAGTTGCCCAAGTTGTCGGTGGTTAGGTGAGTGAAGTAAGGGTCTATGGTAGTTAATACCAACTTCTTCTGTCCAGGACGGATATGGGTGCCACCCCAGAAGTGAATTTGCAGTCAACCATCCATTGATCTAGGTTGTGCTTGAAGAGGGTCAGAGAGGTGCTCTGTTTCATGTAAATTAGAAGTCTGTTGCAGAGAAGTGGCAGTCTCTGGGAGATTTAACTATCCCTCCAGCATGATATGTTTATTGCCTGAGGCTAGGTTAAGATCCCTGGAGCTAGTGACCCTCGTGCAGTTTGATTTACGAATATGTAGCATTTCCATCAGCAGCTAGTCAGGGACTCCCCAGTAAGCCAGGCACAAGTCACCCCTTAGCAACCTGTAAGAGGCAGAATACCATGACAGGGCTTTCAATCTTTTCACTTAAGACTTGTTTTACGTAACCTGTAATTTCTTGTTGAGAAACCTTGGGGTATCTCCAATTGTTGCAGATGTTTGGTGAAGTGCATGCAAAGGGGAGCATTGTACTCAGTTATTGGTCTGATGAGGGCTGAGTCTAATGGAATTATAATGTTCTTAGATCTAGATGTGATGCCTTTACTTATAAGATGAGGCACATAGAAGGATTTACTTACTACTGTGGATACATGGTGGTGAAAGTTCAGGTTGCTATCAACCAAAGTAAGCAGATCATGTACCTCAGGCCCTGCTAATTACATTATAGAGAACAGCACCTAAGTGTAGATCCAGAGGTGCATGATCTACTTACTTTGGTTGATAGCAACCTGAACTTTGAATACCACGTATCCACAGTAGTAAGGGAATAATAATGCATTTTTTGCATTTATCTTTAATCCACAGCTTTGGCAACAATTATTTGTTTGCGTTAACACAGTCTGCAGTATATTAACATCACAGGGGGACTCGGTAATTGCTCCCATTTTGCAATCATCAGCGAACTTGGTCAGCCACAGGCCATCCAACATTGCCTGGACTTCTGAGAAATAAATTCCGAATAGTAAGGGGCTCAACACAGAACCCTGTGCCACGCCACTGCTGACTGGTCTTTTGCTAGAGGTGAAGTCACCCACTTTGACAATGTGTGTCCTGTCAGTGAGCTAGTTGGCTACCCATCTGGTAATGTAAGGGTTAATTCCCAATTGAGAGAGTTACTCCATAATACCTGAGTGGCGGATTGTGTCAAATGCCTTGGCTAGGTCAAGATAGGCAGTATGCACTGTCTTCACCTCATTCGGGGACTTGGTGACTTTCTCGAAGAAGTCAACCATGTTTAACATGCATGGTCTACCTTTAACAAATCTGAAATGGGTTGGGTCCAGAGTTTGGAGACTACCTATGTCCTTGTTAATAAGGTTCATAATGATTCTTTCCATGGTCCTGCAGATGAGGCTAGAGTTTGGAGACTACTTATGTCCTTATTAATAAGGTCTATAATGATTCTTTTCATGATCTTACAGATGAGGCTAGTAAAGCTAATGGACCTATAATTCCCAGGATCAGTTAATGATCCCCTTTTGTGCAGAGGGATTATTGTTGCTGTCCTCCATTCCATTCGAATATAGCAAGTTCACAGGCTGTGGTTAAACAGGGATCCATGTCGGACTGCTAGGTCCTATTTTAAGTTGTTTAAAAGACAACCTGAGATGTTGTCTGATTTCACTGATGCTGTGTTTTTGGCCTCAGAGAGCACTGACATTACCTGTTCTCTTTATTTTTATTCATTTATTTTACATTTGTTTACCGGGAAAGTCCAGCTGTGGACATGTCTCCTTTTTCAGTGTAGGCCCGGGGATATAAGCTCCAAGTCATAAAGTAACATAGTAAAAGTATCACATATTAACAAAAGTGAAGTACTTCATATTAACAAAGACAATAAAACAGTGTTAGACATTGCTACTATAGATAAAACCAAGTAGAACTTTTAGTCATAATAACAAAGACAATAAACATTGTTGGACATTGCAACTATAGATATAACATTTAGTAGAGCTTATAGTTATATAAAAAGTATTATCAAATATGCAGGGATATCTAGATTGACATTTGATATATAAACATAATTGTCAATATGGTGTGAAGAGCATTTAGCTCGTAGCTTCAATAACTGGTCATAAATCAGTTAAGCAAGGGTTAGAAGGTGTGTTAGTAGACAAGAGTGGCATGTGAAAGTGGCCTATCCTGGAGAGCTACAGAGACAGAGCCAGGAGTTTGTAAGGTTCGTTTTAAGGAGTATTTTAAATTGTTTAGATGAGGGAATGTTCACTATTGAGTTTGGTAGGGCATTCCAGAGCTTTGACATGTAGTTGGAAAAAAGGGATTCTCCTGCTGAGTTTTTTGCTGAAATAACTTGTAGTAGAAGTTGATTGCTAGATCAGAGGGATCTTGAAGCTGAGTAAGGCTGAATGAGGTCTTTGAGGTCTGGGGTCTTATTAGGGTTGAGGAGAATTTTATGGGCTAAAGTTAGCTGACTTGAAATGTAGAAGCTGAGGGAGTTTGAGCCAATCTAGCTATTTGACAGATAAGCAATGATGTGACTTGTAAGATGCATTGTTGGGAAATGTAGTGATTTTATTGTAACAAGCTTCCAGTTTGGTAAGGTCAGTTTTACGGAGGTTGGATAGGACTGGGGATTCATAAAGGAGTGTTGATAGCAGGTGGGTTCTGGCAATATTTACTTTTGTAGTATTTGTTAGAAATTGCGTGTTTCTATATAGGAGACCATGTTTTTTATATACTTTTTTGACGGTTTGATCTATATGGAGATGAAATTTCAAGTTATTGTTGATTATGACCCCTAGCAGTTTGGTATGGTCAGTTGGAGTGATCAAGGTTTTGTTTCTGGAGTAAATGTGAAAGGTTGGGGAGGGGGAGGTAGTTCTAGTGGGGAAGAAGAGGAGGAGATTTGTTTTATTGGGATTTAGTATAAGCTGGGAGCTGGTTAGCCAGGCTTCTACACATAGGAAGGCATCTTGGTTTATGGTTTGAAGGATGTTGAGGGATGAGCTGAGCAGATTAGGGTTGAGTCATCCACATATTGAATAATGGTGGCATGTGAGGTGGCAGAGTGAAGCTAGTTGGTAAAGATGGAGAACAGAAGGGGTCCAAGGATAGAGCCTTGAGGGACCCCTAAGGTGACTGGGAAGAGGTGTGAGAGGGGTTGTTGCCAATGGACTGCTTGGTGCTGGTTGGATAAGTAGCTTTGGAACCATGTAATAGCAGTATGGCTGAGATTAAGGCAGGATAGGATGCTAATGAGCTTCTTGTGGTTAACCATGTCAAAGTCCTTTGACAGGTCAAGAAATGAGGCTGATACAAATTGGGCATTGTTTCTGTGTTGGTTTATTATGTTAGTAAAGGACAGCAGGGCTGTTGTGGTGCTATGAACAGGATAGAAACCATGCTGAGTGTGGGATAGAAGATTATGTGAGAGGAGGTATTCCATGAGTTGAGTGTGTACTACTCTTTCAAGGACTTAGGACAGGGGTGAAAGAGTGGCAATGGGGTAGTAGTTTGGACGCTCACAAGAGGTTCCTCCTTTGTGAAGGGGTTGAATGTGAGAGATTTTCCAGATAGTGGGAATGCATGCTTCAGATATTGATCTATTTATGGGTATGGCTACTGGATAGGAGATAGCTTCTGCTGCATTTTGCAGAAATTCTGGGGGAAGGTTATCAGCAGCTAGAGTGGTGGGTTTTAGTTTTTTTCAGTAGTTTTTTGATGTAATTGGTGGAGACTGAATGCAGTTTGAATTGATTGGTGGGGTTTTATGGGGGTAATTTATAATCATGTTCGGGGGAGGTGTGATTGGTCTTAGTGTGGTTATTGGCTAGAGTTTGGATGGATTCGGTAAAGAAAGTGTTGAATTAGCTAGCTACATTTTCTTGGGTATTAGTTGTTTTTGGAGTGGGAGTAGTAACTTTACCTGAGTGTAGTAAGTTATTTACTGCAGCCCAGAATTTTTGAGGGTTCTTATGATACTTGGTTTGGATAGTTTGGTAGAAGTTGGATTTGACTGTTTTAATTAGTTTTTTGGTTTTATTTCGAAGTTCAAGGAAATGTTGTTTAGTAGTACTGGTTCTGTTCTTATGGAACTGTGACAGGTTTTGCCTCTGGCTTTGAGTAGGGATTTGGTTTCTTTGGTTAACCAGGGTACATAATTGGCTTTGACTCTAATGTTTCTAGGTGGAGTGTGAATGTTTTGAATATCAAGAAAGCTGTTGTTAAAAGAGAGTATTGCTTCATCTAGGGGCATTTGTTTGAGATGATCCCAATAGCAATTTTGTAGGGCTGAGATAAAATTGTTAGGATTAAAACTGTTTTTGTTCCTGATAGTTTGGAAGGTGGCTTGTGTGTTGGATGGTTGTGTACTCTAAGGAGAAAGGTCGGGGAGTGGTCGCTCAGGTTGTCAGGCAGACAACCTGAGCGGGATGATAGGTGGGGAGAGTTAATTAGAATCCAGTCTAGTATGGAGTTGCATTGAGAGGTTTTGTCGGTCCGGGTGGGAGTTATTATTGTTTGGGTAAATCCATACAGATTAATGCGGGTTGTTGGGGTTGTAGAGCAGCAGAGTAGCCAATTAGTATTAAAGTCCCCCATGATAATGGTCTCTTGGGGGAGGGATGAGGAACACCACTGTAGTAGGTTTTCAGGCATGGCAATGTTGTTGCCTAGTGGCATGTACCCTCCTATAATATTAAGGTGCTTGTTTGAGTTAATGGTTAATTTAGTTAGAATTAGTTCAGCATTTGCCATGTCTGGGATAGAAAGGTCAAGGAGGTGAAGAGAAAGGTGGTCTTTGTATAAGATAGCTACACCTCCCCCTTTTTTGTTTATTCTGTCTTTTCATAAGATATTGTAGCCTAGGGGTGTGATTTCATTATTATCAATATTTGGTTTTAGCCAGGTTTCTGTTATTGTGACTATATCAGGGGAAAAGTGTGATAATAGTGCATGTAGATTATGAGTTTTTTTGGCTATCCTCCTTACATTTATGTTGAGCAAGAGGAGGGATGATTTGGTTCTTTGGCAGATTTGGGCAAGATTCAGTTGTGATGGGTCAGGTGGGGTATAGTGGGTGGTGGTGGGACCAGGATTGGGATGAATGTCACCTGGAAGGCTTAGTTTGTTTGGTGATGTGATGATAGATCTTGGTGAGCTTGTTTAGGAGTTTAGTGAATCTTAGCGTGGTTGGAGATTTAGTTAGCTGTGGGAGGTATTTGAGGGTGTGGTAGTCTTTGGTAGTGGTGTGAAGGAGGGCAGGAGTTGTAAGGTACTGCCGAGAATTTTGTGGCCTTTGATATGTGGAGGTATGCCAGGGTGGGGAATTGGTTAGATGAAGGGGGGTGTCATATGAGGATAGAATATATAACGAGTAGCAATGAGTTGAAGGTAAAAAGAAGTAGAGTAACTCTTAAAATTATCATGGTATGAGGGTCTATAGGTGTAATATTATGAATGTAGGATCAGGAATAGTGCTATAAGTGAAGCTGGTACTGTGAGGAGACAGAGGTTACCTGATGTAATTAGGACGCATGGCTGGTTGTGTTGGGATTGGTTGGTGTGGTTACAGGTAAGTATAAGTTTAGGTATAATGGAGCTGGGTGGGAAATGGGAGTAGGGTAGGGGAGTGGAGTGAGCTCAAGTGCAGCGAAGGATGAACTTAGTGGGTTGAAACCACGAGGCAGGCGGCTTAGTCCAAGAAAAACTATCAGCCAGGTAGTAAAGGGACAGGTACGTCAATTTTGCTTAGAAAGCCTGTCTGATCATGCTCTTAGCAACTATAATCTGTAACTGTACTGAGTATGATGTGAAGCCAACAGTATTGCAGTTTGGGGAGTTATTAGCAGTAATCTAGGTTGTAGGGCAAGGTTCAGGGTAAGATAGCTGATGACTAGCATCCGATAAGTGTGCAAGCCAGAGTGAGCCTGTTCTATGAAGCAGTTAGAATGGCTTTATTTGTTGGTAAAGGCAACATATACTATAGCATGGATATATCTGGAGCAGAAAACTGAAATAGTCCTTTCTTTGCTGGCAGAGGGGTTGTCTGCGGTTCCTTTGTGTTGTGGACCTCGCGGCTGTTATGTGCAATCAGTGTTAGGAAACTATTGCAGGGATATAACTGGAGCGGTAGTTGAAATAGTCCTTTTTTTGCTGGCAGAGGGGTTTTCTGCTCTTCCTTTGTGTTGTGGACCTTGCAGACATTACACATGATCACAGTGTTGGGGAAACTATTGCAGGGATGTATCTGGAGTGGTAGTTGAAATAGTCCTTTTTTTGTTGGCAGAGGGGTTGTCTGTAGTTCCTTTGTGTTGTGGACCTTGTGGACATTACGTGCAATCACAATGTTCGGAAATGGTATGCACACTACGCCAGAATGCCAGGAGACCTAACTACTTGGACACTAACATTTAAAAAAAAAATCTAAAGGCTGAAGAATGGTGGCAGGTATAGTTTGGAGGATGACTGGATGGGACAGGGGGTGAAGTTTGCTCCAAATCTGTCAGCTAGCAAGTTCACTATTACCTCTGGTTGAGTATAGGTGGTGCCATCCACAACCAGTTCAGCGCATAGCTGGATATTTCCTTTTAGATTTTAGACATTGATAAAGAATGCCTTGAGCGTATCCATAGTTAGGGAGGCTATTTTTGCTTCATAATTAGTTTTGGAGGACATGACAACATCTCTGATTTGTTTTTTGAAGCTAGCAAGGGATTTGTTTCCTCTGCTGAGCCAGTTCCCTCTTGTTCTTGGACATTAGTTTCTTTCTCTTGTTGTATAGCTGTTCATACTAGGGGCTCACCAGGGTGGCTTGCTTTTTTAGCAAGACCTGGTTTTAATTTGGTTAGGTACAGACAATTCTATACAACTGCTTAAGTGGTTATAGAGGGCATTAGTGTACAGCTTGTGATGCCCACCACTGCTACCAATCTGTGATGGCCACCAATATGTGTTGTCCCCACACTTGGGCAGTAATCAAGGAGCCTGAATCCTCACTACTGACACTGGAGAGGTATGTGCACTTGGAATACAAATGGAGGCATCCAGTATTTCCAGATGTAGACCTCTCTGCATCAAGTACAATTTCCCTTAAAAGCACACAATGAACATACTCAGCCCGGGCTCCAGATGTCTCTAAATCTGTCACCCTCCAGGTCCCCAGTAAGACACGCCACTGGTACAGCTGTAGGGTTAGGTCCTCAACTGAGGGTAAACCCTTTCTGTAAACCCAGTACTTTGTGTCCCTGCCCCAAATAGTTCACCAAGATGGCTAGGCCTTCTGGAGTGGACCACATAGTGTCACCAAATAAATATAAGTACTCTTCAAGGTTAGCTACTTTCTACAAGGGCCACAGTAAAAGTTTTAAATATATTAAATATATTTATTTAATAAAAAATAATAAAAGTACATGAAAATACTAAATATAGATTCACAGGAAACCACAGAGTTCAGATGACAGGAAATATTGAAAAGAACACTGATGGACATACTCAGACACATAAAGAAAAACAATATCTAAACTAAGCTTCACTATATTCCTGACTGAATCTAAGAGAAGTTTACTATTCTCTAATTAAGTTACTTACAACCACAAGGCAACGTATTGTGGGTGAGGGTCTTTATAGTCAGGCATCCCAAACAAAATACTCAGTACTCTGTGATTTTTCTTTGTAATATCTAAAATCTAATTTCCAAGAGGCCTGTATAATGACCTCATCTGGTCACCTGACTCTAGGTTCTCACGGTATTTCCTTCTGAAGTTTGAGACAGGACTTTAGCAGACTGCTACAATACACATTTAGAGCTTTTGTGGCAGTGCTTAGGAGCCAAAAACATTTAGAACACTTCCCCCCATCTTTACAAAAGCTAACAGATAATGGCTGCTCCCAGACCTACCGTCTCTGGTCCCATTCAGCACTGTGGGGTCTTTTAATGGTTTAACAGTTTATTTACATTTCCCTTCTTTTTCTTACAATAAGCTAGCTGGTTAACCTTTGCATGACAGCGTCCTGTATTAATACATATACATTTAATTCAGTTACCATAATACATGTACATTTATCTTCATTTCAGCAGAGTGCACTATTGATACAATTAACACAATTATCACAAGCAGAGCTCACAAATACATTTTCAGCACAAGCATCTATGCAAATAAGTTTGATGTACAAATGCAATATAATTATTTACAAACTTCCAGCTAGCTGTGCTGGCACAAGTCCTACATCCACTGCCCTACTTCTAGAATGGCTGGCAGTACCTCCTATTGTCACACCTCTGTATAGGAGCCTGTGTTATCTGTGTTTGAGGAGACTTTGAAAGTTCTTATACCATCACTTAGTAGGGGATAGTTTGTCTTGGAAAATTCTTAAGTGTTTTTGAGCTTAATTAGGTATCTGATCTTATAATTATATCGAATGAGCCTGATTTATGGTCTGATATTACCAAGGAGGACATCACACAGGGGAGGGGTGCAGTGCTCTCCCATGTTAGTGAGTACTATGTGCAGGATGTTTGAGCCTCTTGTTGGTATGTTGACTAGCTGTTCCAGATCATTTTCAGTCCAAGAACCTCTGAGCCAGCATGTTAGTGATCCTGTATATTTCCCAGTCGATGGTAGGATAATTAAAATCACCCACGAGTAAGGTGTTGTGCTGTATGGCAAGTGACTCCAGTAAGTCCAGGTATGCAGTATGCTCTTCCTGTTTCATAGTGGGGGACCTATAGCTAGCTATGATGTGGTAGGAGGCTTTACCTATAGTTACTTGGACATAAAGTAGCTCAAGAGAGTCATACTGTTTGACCAGTCCTGAGGTGTACTTATCCTTAATGAAGATGGAAACATCTCCTGCTTTGGTTCTTTCACTCTCAGTTTGTGGTCTGAACATATAAAAGGCATTGTATCCCTGAATGGCCATAATGCTTTTCATACCTTTGAACCATGTCTGGGTGACTGCACAGACATCAGCATCTTCCAAAGTGAGGATTGCTTCCAGGAAGTGCAGCTTCTTGTTTAGACTCCTAGCATTAAGCAGCAGTACCTTGAGTTTATCTAGAGAGGATTTTGTTATTTTGGGAGGTTGGTTATTTTGATACTGCCTAAAAAGGCACAATATCAGTGGTTAATGCCTTTGTCAGTATCTGAAAGCTTAAAGGAAACAGATGCAGACCATCTGTGGCAAGGCACCATGGATTGTCAACCATGTCTTCCCAGGCTAACAGACACTGGATCCCATTGGACTGATATCAGAAGTTAAGTCAATTGTTAAAGTCAATCATTTTTTGTTTGTGTTGTGGCATCATCCTCAGAGAAGATAGAATGCTGGTTAAGGCTAGGGTTATTCCTGCCTGTGACAGATAATCTGAAAGCTTGGTTATGTCTCTTCATATAGTCCAGTGAGGAATATCTCAAGTCATTCGCATACACAGGACTATGACAGAGTCTTACCAGTACTCGTGGCTGAGTGACATGAGTCAATGGAGTCACCTATGACCAGTACATTAGGTTTGATGGTGTTACACGTTATGAGCTTATTTGTTGAGACACTGGTGTGTGTGTTACTATGTGTTGTGGTTGTCTTTTACATTATGTGTGTAAGTGGTTTCTGTTTGAAGGGCTTCTGATCTTCTGGTAAGTTACAAGTGAGTACCTCCACATATCTGGGTTTATGTGTCATGTCCTTATTTAGTGTGGGAAGTGTGTGAGTGCTGACAACCTGTTTGGCATTCAATTTATCCTTTTGTGAGAATCTTGCTTCCAATTTCATAGTGAAACTACATTTCTAATATAAAGTATTTGTTTGTTTTAGGAGTAAGTGGTTGTCAGTATGCATGAGACAATTGCTACACTGCCTCAAGATGCCCATGTCTATCAGGGTGGCCAGAGAGATGATGGGAAACTGACTGTTCATGATAGCAAGCTCTCACTGTATATTTTATTAGTGAAGGGAATGAGTTAATTTGGTAGGACTGTGCTGGTAGTGCCAAGACTACAAGTGGGACCAATACCTTGTGTAGAGTAGGGTTGATCAATAAGGCAACTCTGCTCAGTGCCCAACTGAGTTGCTCCCAGAACAGCAGAAAAGATTGGAAGGGTTTCACTGACAGCATTTAGGGAAACTGAGCTTCTAGTCTTTTACGTCTATACAGGGCACTGCTAACCTCTGCTGAGCAAAGAGCACCACCATGCAAACTAGAGGCTTAAATACGAGCAAACAGAAACAAGTTTTAAGCTAACTACCAATCCGAAAAGCATACGATAAGTCTTCCACCAACTCTGACAAGTTATATCACCACACTTCTGCAACAAGGGTATGGAAAAACACCTTTTTAATATAGAATAGCTGGTTTCAAGTCCAGGTGTAACAAGACCACACAAACTACTTATAATAGCCCTACAACTAACAGATAAAATTAATACAGTGCAATCAACTCTTAAAGCAGCAGCAGACAGTGCAGTTTTGTTTTTTGAAACTGCTGAAGTATAGTCGCAGTATACAAGAGAAGTGCAAAAAAAAAAAATACTTAGAGCCTTTTGTGTGTTTCCCAGCTCAGATAAACCAGCTAAACACCTACTGCCACCTAAATGAATCATCCCCATTCTCTTAATGTAAAAGCACAGTAAAGAAATGTCCAGAGTGAAATGTTACCACAAATTAACATAAAAGATACAAAATGCTACCACAAACAAACTTAAAGATATGGACACAGCAGTGTACTTTAAGCAGTTTATAAAATTATGATTATTCACTTTGTATAAATGAGCCAGGAGTTGCTCAATTGTACAGAATTTATAAAGGCACTGAAAACAAGATAAGCTGATTAATAAGCCCTTCAGCCAATAAAACTACACACATAAATCACATGTATTTCTATGTAGGTTAGAAGTGCAGTGTTAGTATTATGTGAAAGATGGGAAGCCATGTTGTGCAGGGACAGGAGTTCTTCCTACAGGAGATAGTTTAGCAACTGGCTTTGAGTACATTTTTCATATATTTTGGAGAGGGGGATAAGATTGCTATAGGTCTAAAGTTAGTAATGTCTGTTGAATGTCCTCCTTTGTGCATTGGGATAATGTGTGACTTTTTCTAGAGAGAGGAAACATGGGATTCCTGAATTGACCTATTTATAAGGATTGAGACAGGGTAGGCAATGCTATCTGCTGCTTATTTTAAGGTAGACAGTTAGAAGGTCATCAGCTGAAGGAGAGCATGGTTTGAGTTTGTTGAAGAGTAATTTTATAAAGTATGTGGGCATAGGTTTGAAGGTGAAAGTGAGTGTGGTAATATGTGGCTGTTGGGCAGGGTTGGGATTAGATGTTGAGGAACCCTTGGTTAGAGATGCTATTCTATCTATAAAATAAGAGTTTAATCATATTGCAGTTTTGAGTGATGAATTATTGGAGGAGGGATTATGGTTGAATTATGGCCGGGATGCAATATTTCTTTAATGGCTTTCCAGAATTTTTTAAGGTTGTGTTTACTATTATACTGAAAGTTACTATAGTATAGTTTTTGTCTTCATTAATTTGCTCTTTAGTACAATTGTGAAGCATTCTGATGTTTTCAAGATATTGTGGTGTTTCATATTTATGAATATATACTGAAAGTAGGTTAGCAGGAGGTATACTCATAGAGAACCATAGTAATACAGTGTGTGTGTGTGTGTGTGTGTGTGTGTGTGTGTGTGTGTGTTTATATATATATATATATATATATATATATATATATATATATATATATATATATATATATATATATATATGTGTATATATATATGTGTATATATATATATATATATATATATATATATATATATATATATATATATATATATGTGTGTGTGTATATATATATATATATATATATATATATATATACATATATATATATATATATATATATATATGGATTCACTTCATAATCTGAAAATACTGAAATATCGAATTTCAGTATTTCAAAACTATAAAGACGAATGTTCAGAATGCCGAAACCCGAAAACTGCAAAAGTGAAAATGGCAGACATAAACACACCATACACCACACAACACATACACCATCCTACCCACACAACAACAAACAAACAAAACACACACAAACACAAAAACACAAATAAACAAACCTACATAACAAATAAGTAGGGGGCAAGCCCCCTGCTTCCCCCATGTGGGGGTTGTGCCCCCCACACCTTCGCTACTTATATATACTAACTCTGAGATCGCACCAAACAGAAAAAGACAGCAAACTCACCACTAGACAATCCACAATACCCTTGCACACACACATCACATATATATATATATATATATATATATATATATACAAACACCACCACTTTCAACACTTAAACAGTGATACTTTTAGCTGCCTACCCTAACCCACACCTACAACTTCCAAACACACTCACATAAACTCAAACACCTACCCAAAACCCTTGCAAAATAGCCACTTACCTGAAATTCCAGCCAAATCCACACACTAAACTGTACATCATGAACACAGTACATCCCACATCACGTACACCATAACTGTGAATTCGACATTTCCGGATTCACGGTTATGAAGTTTCTCTATTTTCAAAATTTGACTTTATGGTCTTGAAATACTGAAATTTGATATTTCAGTATTTTGAATATATACATATATATATATATATATATATATATATATATATATATATATATATATATATGTATATATATATAATCTCACCAGAAACTGACATTACATACTTGTTAAAGGGCAAAGACTGAACATACATAAAGCTTGTATGATATGAATGAAATTGATACAGATACAACATACTACCAAGGTCTTTTCATTGCTTTAAATAGTCTTAGAACAAACAGAAATGTAATAACATATGATACATAACTGCACTGTGAAGGAAGCTGGTAACTGAGTGATAGAGGAGAGAATAGTGAGGGGATATTTAGCAATATATTCTGCTAAGGGGACCCTCTCTCTCAGGTCAAAGTTTTACTGAGAGTAATCAGTTTATAGCCAATACAAAGCAATTATCTGACAGGTATCAAGCAGAACAGGTTTTCTTTCATTTTAATTAGGCGGCACAGTGGTGCAGTGTCTAGTGTTGTTGCCTTACAGCAAGCGGTTCTCTAGTTTGATTCTCTGCTGGGGTGCCTTCTGTGCAGAGGCTACATGTCCTCCATGTGTTTGTGTGGGTTTCCTCTGGGTGCTCTGGTTTTCTCTCACATTCCCAAGACATACTGCAGGTGGATTGGACATTCTAAATTTGCCCTAGGCGGGTGTGTGTACCTCCTGAGGAAGGTTGGGTGCCAGGCTGGCAACTCAACATGGTAAAAACTCTACTGCCACTTGTTCTGTGGATAATGGGAGAAGAAGAAGAAACCAGTTAGCCAGGAAGACTAAATTACTGGCATCTACATTTTAATCTACTGGTCAAGAGAAAGCACAGTGGCCAGCTTAGTAAGTTATCCTTAGACTGTAAGGACAATTCTGTTGGGGGAAGATGTTAAAAACTAATTTCTAGCACAGGCAGACACATATTTGTTTAGATGAAGTTAATACACAGCAAGGTTCTTCAAGTTAAAATTGCTTACATTGTGCAATGACAACATTTTCAGTAAAAGCATTTGGGAGATGAGCCTTGTGGCAGAACTCCTGCAGTATCTGGGTTGATGTAGTGACCCCAAGCTCTGCCCTATGAGGAAGATGGTGACTGAGTAAAAGTTGAGAGGATAGTGGAGAATTATGGTTGAAAACGACTAATCAACATTGATAGGGCTAATAAAGAGATGCATATTAATTGCTGAAACTTTTTTCTTACCAGTATTAATTGGTTTAATCCAGTGCAGTCTTCATTAGTAGCAAGTGAGGGGGTAGAATCATGCCATGACTTTTCTAAAAAGTCTATCATGTCTTTGCGATCTCATGTGAAACTGTTTGCAAGCTCTGTATCTTTATTTCCATGAACATAGAGGTTGCACAATGAATCAAACCTATTATGATTAGTATTTTGGGGTTTAAAAAGGCTTTGTTTCAGAGCATAAGGTTTTCCAGATGTACTAGCTCTAGAGTGTTTCATTGCACAACTCTCCTTTTGTTTGGTAAAGATGATTTGTTAGGCAATGTAGAGTAAGGTCTAACCTGTCTTTTGCTAAGTTGCAAAAAGGCGAGAGAAGTTTTGGCTGCATCTGCTCAGGACTGTAGAAGACCTGCATCTTGAAAGTTGATAGACTGTTGTGCCTCTTGTACTGTGTGGGGCAGAATCTGCACAATCAATTTGTTAATGCCAAAGGTTGCAGAAAAAGACAAGTGAACCATATAGCTGAGATGGACCCTTCTTTTCAGAAATGACCCAATAGGTTTTTGTTCAGTGTACAGAGATGCATTATAGTCTGGTTTTACTCTTAATAATTAACCTGCAATTCTAACATTGGTTCCTGCATCCCTGAGTCTCTGTAATGTTTCTTCCAGATTATTGTAGTCAAAGTTCTTTTGAACAATGTATCTCAGTAGATTACTCTGTCTACTTCCTGGTGTGATATAATAGGTGCATTCTATTACAGAAAAATATTTTGTTTCCAGTAAGTTACCGTGATTTTTGTAAAAATAAGTGGAAGCAAGTTGGTGCCGTCTATGTTTTTAGGGAATTCAATGATGCAAATATTGTCTCGCTGGGCTTTAATTTTAGCTCCATCTTCTATGAGTGGAGTTGGATCTCTGGGATGCGGCTGGAATGTGTGGTGGTAATAAACCACTGTTTAGACAGGTCAGTTTACTGCTGTGTGAGGGCTGCTTGAATTGGTTTAAATTAAGCATCTTGACTTATGGTTGCTACTTTAATTTGTTGGACAGCAGTTGCTACTGTTCTTGTTAAATGAGACAGCATGTCCAGTGAAGCATGGATAGCTTTTAATTCATCAGAGCAAGGTGGGGGGGGGGGGGTGTCAGTAGCAATCTTGTATTTAGTAAGGCCAAAATGATGAAAAATAGATTTAGCACTAAACACTAATATCACAATAGGCTTTCCTCTCTATGTTACTTATGTTGTCTTTTCAAACCATTGGAAAGGAGGCTGATGTTTAAAGTATAAATATGATACAAAATTAACTTGCATAACAAAACCATGGGAACAGAACAGAAAAAGCCATACCTCTCACCTGTACAGATTTTCACAGAATGTCTGATTTTTTCCTGGTATTTTTATTCTATTGCTCATATAATTGTGTTTTTCTAGCAAATCACTAAGGACTGAAGTCAGAAAATAATGACAGGCATTTGAGTTTCAGACTTCATACCCTTCAGAAAATTTATCTTAATGCAAAACCTGTTATTCTATCAACTTTCTAAGTTTGTAACTGCAAAATTTAAAAATTGTCCCTATTTTGGGGCCTTTGTCCCCCCCCCATGTCTTTGTCCAGATTTTATGCTTTAAGAGGCTGAGAGGTATGGAAACAACAGTACAACTGTATGTATTCCTCTGTGTACCTGAGAATGGAAACAGTTTTTCGAGAAAATGAGAAAAAGTTACCCTTGTGTTATACGCAGGATTTGTTTTCAGTATAAGTAAAGAAGGAAGATGTGTTTCCATTTCTAACTACGAAATGAAAAAAGTCAGAGTTTTATATAGCAGTTTTGTGTGAAAACAAAAGGAGCTTGGTTTGCCCAAATATAAATAAGCAAACAAAGTTGGACAAGATTATAATGTTGAGAAGATTAAAGTCTGATTGGAGAAATGTAGTCCTACAAAAAGTAAATTAGAAAGATTTTATAGATATCAAAATGGAGCTGGAGGACTTGTTGGAAAACAATGAATGTAGTTAACAGAGGCAGTGGAGTAGGGGGAAAATAGCCTGGGCGACAGTCTTTCTCAGACACTAAAAGAGTGGCAGCTATAAATATTTTCAGTCAATTATGAACAAATGAAATGGCAAGGAGGGTGAATCTTTATATCTGAAACACACAAGTAAAGTTACATTTCTGTGGAGAAAGGGAAAATGATTCATCTAGTCAAACTGGAGATGAAGAAGTTAATTCAATGAATGATCGTGCTGTGCAGAGGATGGTGACTAGAGGGTGAGTAATGCCCTAATAGGGAAGGAAAGTAAGGCAATATAGTGGGTGAAGTGTTTTGCTGATGAAAAACTTCAAGGGTTTGTTACTTTTAAGGAGCTTACATGAAGTTAAGAAATTCCATCCAGTATATGCTAGTTTAATCTTTATTATCATGTGTTTTGGGGAAATAGATTAAATTCCTTGATAAAGATGGTTTGTGATAGTTCTTGGCTGAAACCAATGATTAAATAACATATACAGTGGATATAAAAAGTTTACACACCCCTGTTAAAATGACAGGTTTTTGTGATATAAAAAATGAGACCACAATAAATCATTTCAAAACTTTTCAACCTTTAATGTGACCTATAACCTGTACAATTCAACTGTAAAACAAACAAATCTGTTAGGGAAAAAAATATAAAAAGAAAAAATGTACAATAAGCTGGTTGCATAAGTGTTCACACCCTTAAACTAATACTTTGTTGAAGCACCTTTTGCTTTAATTACAACATTCAGACTTCTTGTACACATCTTCCATCAATTAAAGACACTCTGATTAACCCCAAATAAAGTTCAACTATACTAGAAGGTTTTTCCAGACATTTACTCAGTTGCGTGCTACAGCAAAACCATGGTTTGCAGAGCTTAGAGAGCATCAAAGAGATTTCATTGTTGAAAGGTATCAGTCAGGAGAAGGGTACAAAAAAATTTCTACAGCATTGGATATACCATGGAACACAGTGAAGACAGTCATCAAAAAGTGGAGAAAATATGGGGCAACAGTGACATTGCAAAGAACTGGACGTCTCTCCAAAATTGATGAAAAGACATGATGAAAACTGGTCAGGGAGGCTGCCAAGAGAAAAAATCCAAAATAAAGGTGCCAAAGGTACCAATTAATGTACTAAATAATCCAAAGGCACCCAGGAAATGTAGTCAGCCAAGGCTGCCAAGAGACCTACAGCAACACTGAAGTAGCTGCAGGAATTTCTGGCAAGTACTGGTTGTGTACTACATGTGACAACAATCTCCCGTATTCTCCATATGTCTGGGCTATGGGGTAGGGTTGCAAGATGGAAGCCTTTTCTTACCTAGAAAAACATCCAGGCCCAGCTAAAATTTGCAAAACAATACATTGTCTCCCAAAAGCATGTGGGAAAATGTGTTATGGTCTGATGACACCAAGGTTGAACTTTTGGGCCACAATTCCAAAAGGTACATTTCCCGCAAAAACAACACTTCACATCACCAAAAGAATACCATCCCCACGGTGAAGCATGGAGGTGACAGTATCATGTTTTGGGGTTGCTTTTCTTCAGCTGGAACTGGAGTTTTAGTCAAGGTAGAGGGAAGTATGAACAGTTTCAAATACCAGTCACTTTTGGCCCAAAACCTTCAGGTGTCTGCTGGAAAGCTGAAGATGAAGACGAATTTCACCTTTCAACACGACAATAACCCCAAGCATACATCCAAATCAACAAAAGAATGGCTTTACCAAAAGAAAATTAAAGTTTTGGAATGGCCCAGCCAGAGCCCAGACCTAAATCCAATAGAAAATCTGTGGGGTGAGCAGAAGATGGCTGTGCACAAGAGATGCCCTCACAATTTGACAGATTTGGAGTGCTTTTGCAAGGAAGAGTGGGCAAATATTGCCAAGTCAAGATGTGCCATGCTGATAGACTACTACCCAAGAAGACTGAATGCTGTAATTAAATCAAAAGGTGCTTCAACAAAGTATTAGTTTAAGGGTGTGAACACTTATGCAACCAGCATATTGTACTTTTTATTTTTTATATTTTTCCCCTAACACATTTGTTTGTTTTTCAATTGAATTGTACAGGTTATAGGTCACATTACAGGTGGGAAAAGTTTTGAAATGATTTATTGCGGTCTCATTTTTTTGTATCATAAAAACCTGGCATTTTAACAGGGGTGTGTACACTTTTTATATCCACTGCAGGTCAAAGGTTCAGAATCACATTTATTGGCCAAGTATGCATGCATACAAGGAAGTTGACTCTGATTTCAGTGACTCTCTAAGTATGAAATACATGAATGACATACATAAAACTATTAAGAACAAGACAAAACATTAAATATATGTATACATACATATACATACAAGATGCAAAGTGCAACTCACTGCAAGAAATACTGAAATAAACTCTGAAAGAAACAAGTGTTAATAATATGTAAACAATAATGGAGAATCCTCGGAGGCTTGGGAAGAAGAATACCCCAACCTAATAAGCTGAGTTAACCGTTTATGAACTTGATGGCCTCTGGAAAAAAACTGTTCTTATATCTGCTTGTTTTGGTGTATATTAATCTATAATGCCTGGCTGATGAGAATAGTTCAAAAGGATGGTGGCCTGGACCTGAAGGGTCAGTGATGATCTTCCCCGCCCTTTTTATGACTCTGGAATATTACAGGTCCTGTAAGGAGGGCAAATTAGCACCAATGATATTTCTTGCAAACCTGACTATTCAATGTAACCTATTTTTGTCATGATTAGACAGAGATCCAAACCATACTGTTATGGATGAGTTGAAAACAGACTTGGTGACTGCTGTAAAGAACTAAATTAACAGTTCCTGTGGGAGGTTGAACTTCCTCAGCTGTCGCAGAAAGTACATTCGCTGTTGTGCCTTTTTTTTTTTTTTTTTGATGGACCCTCATTGGTCTCCCACTTCAAGTACTGGGAGATTATAGATCCCAAAAACTTGAAAGATTCCACAACTGACACAGCAGTATTAAATATAAAGAGGGGGGATAATATTACAGTACCACTCCTAAAGTCCACTGTCATTTCCACAGTTTTACGAGTGTTCAGTTCCAGATTATTCTGATTACACCAAAGGGCCAGCTGCTCAACCTCTCATCTGTATGCAGACTCATCACCATTCCTGATGAGCCAGACGATAGTTAGATCATCTGAGTATTTAATACATTTGACAGAGGGGTCCTTAGATGTGCAGTCATTAGTGTAGAGGGAGAATAGCAGTGGGGAGAACACACATCCCTGGGGCACCTGTACTGATCATGCAATAGCTAGAAGTAAATTTCCCAGGTTCACCTGCTGTTTCCTATTGGTTAAAAAATTGGTGATCCATTGACAGGTGGAAGCAGGAACAAAAAGCTGGGAGAGTTTCAAGTGAAGAAGTTCTGGAATTATTGTATTAAATGCAGAGCTGAAGTCCACAAACAGAATCCCTGGGTTGTCAAGATGTTGCAAGGTATAGTGCAGGCCCATTTTAACTGCATCATCCATTGACCGATTCTCTTGATAAGCAAACCGAAGATTCCTATGCAGACAAGTTTAAAACAGATGTGTTTAAACTGTACACTCTTCAGGTTCAGTATTAATTTAAAGATCAGGGAAATTTCTATAATTTTAAAAGAATGTGAATAGTGTTAAATGTATGAGGATGAGAATCATACCCAATATTCTCACAGAATCTTACGAAGATGATATTATTTTGTGTTTGGTGGGCTAGGGTAATTTGAGACAGATAATGTTGAAGGACCTTGAAGAATTGATAATGTGAACTCATAGGTCGATGCTTCTTAGAAATAAAGTAGGGCATGTAATAATTATACTGCATGTGCTAGTGCATTCTTCAGCAGTATGGCACAGAGTACTGTATATAGCTATATAGCCATAGAGTATGTGCAGCTGTAGTGCTATGGTGTCCACATGTGTGGACACCTGTCAGATGCATAAAAGGAGAGAAATGGGTATATAGGAAAGTAGACAACGGAGAAGGCAGTAACCATGGGGACACAAGGAAGGACGGCATATAGGAGTGTAAATGTCAGGTAAGGCAGGGCACCATTTTTGGGGGGATAGGATCCTATTTTTTGATTTATACAGAGAGAAGGGAAGGGTTGGATAGGATATCACAGTAGGAAGGGGTAGCATAGCATGCAAGGACAGACAGATGTGCGTGCGCACACACACACACACACACACACACACACACACACACACACACACACACACACACACACACACACACACACACACACAACAGTACATGCAAATGGGATGAATGTATACATGATTAGAATTAGGATGGACAGAGACAAACAGAGGGGAGATACAGGATGATGGGTAGGTTTGGAAAATGTACAGGTATGGGGTGTGACACAAATGGAAGGGGGACATGGGGAGGGTTATGAGTAGCACCATGCCATGTGCCACCTTAGCCTAAAGAGACCTTACTATGATCTGTCACCAGATGCTGGATTAGGCTGCCTGGTAATGCAAGTCCACCATTAGTTGGTGGCAGGTCAGGTGAGCATATCTGTTATCTAATATTAGGAGCCTATTCATCCAGGCAATATGCCTGCCTACTGCTCTCTCCACTGCAGCTTCCATCACCTGAATCCAATATGGCTGAGGGACTTCAGGCACTTCCAAAGTCGTCATCCTCATCAGCAGCCTAAGCAGGCCATGGATGAGGTGTCCACTGAGCAACTCTATGCAAATCTATCTTCTGGATCAGGATCTCTCTATAAAGAGACACACTGAGAAATATGTCCTTTATGAATCCAACCTGTCAGTGGACTAAATATATTTAAAAGACTGATCAACAGTTGTGAATAGAACTAACTTTGGATGGCAGCTAACTTCTTCTGCCTCCTATAGTAGATGACATGATTATTATTTCATTCTACTCTTGCTAAAAGACAACAATCACATCAGAGATTAGTGACAGGTGTAGGGTAAGGTGCCAGAACAGAGACAAGTCACAGTCCCATGCATACATATATCCTAGTCGCTCCTTGACCGGTAGCAAACATGTGTGTGTGTGTGTCCCTGATCATACACTGACATACGTGCACAGAAAAATGGCCCATTTGTACTTAGGGACACAGTAGATAATGTGCAGGCAATGTGTGATTGTGTGACATAATACTAGCTAGTAGGCCCCTGTAGCCTGCATATACCATTAAGTACCTCTACCTGTTCCACCTCCCAGTGAAACACTACATAGTGACCTACACATTTTCTAAGCTGTCCTTATCAAATACCTGCCAGCAGCAGGCATAGTCCCAAACATAAACACCAAACTTACAAAACTACTGAGAGCAATGTTTATTAATTTCTTCTTCCTATGCCCAGAGATCATCAGGTTTGTGGCACTGCAGGCCAACGTTCCAATACCTGAACTGTGTCCCCCAAATCTCCTCGGAAAATGTTAGCCAAATCTCCTCGGAAAATGTTAGCCAAATCTCCTCGGGAAATGTTAGCTCTTTCATGACGAGTAATATGGTAGCCCGTGACTCATGCTTATAGGATGAGTTCTGAATTGTGAGTATTGTGATATGAAGCTTGGAAGAAGTGCGATATTCGTATTCACGCTAGTCACTAGCATGAGGTTGTATTGAGCTGCCAGTGGCAATCACAGGCAACAAACTGTACCTTAAGTCACAGTCATATGGCTGCAAAATATCGCAACTCAAAGACATTTATACACTCTGGACTACTTTGCCTATGTGCATGCAAACAGGTATTAAAATCGCATTGCAGAAGCATGTGTTACCATTTTAAATGCTAAGTTGTATAGATTTGGAAAACTAAATTCAGTAGTTGGGCATCAGTATTATGAAGAATATTAGCTCTTTCTGGACCCATAGACAGCTCTGAGGAAGTGTAATTCATTTCTGAATAGGAATTCATACTGAGTAAGGCTAACAATGTGAATATGATTGCCTGGATGTGGAGATTTTAAGTAGGGTGTACTGGAAACAAAGTAGCTTATGATATCAGGACAACTTAACTATCTACATGTCTGTCATTATGTATGTCAAGGTTAAGACCTGTGAGCAGCAGCTGTGGGTATGACATTTCTATGCCTACACGTGTATCCCCTCCACTGAATTTAGGAAAAGTCATTGGCATTTCCTAAGGTGTCCCTAATGTTAGCTGCAGGTATGACTGCCTTATCCTGTACATACCTGGTTGTCCTAACAATACATATGTAGCAAATGCACCTGCTGTATAAATATATATATATATATATATATATATATATATATATATATATATATATATATATATATATTCCCCTATCTGTCTGTACTGGTATAGTATGGCATGCCCCTTTGACTACAGTATGTTATAACCATTTTATTCCTTTGTCTGTAACTGCAAACCTACCAGCCCCATAGTATATATTACATAGTATATAGTCCCTAGTTATGTGTCATGTACTCACTTGCATATCAAGAGGATAAGATGGATGGCAGAGGACAGACAATTTCAGCTCTGGTAAGAATGCTGTGAGCATACAGGACATGCGTGGTGACTTTTTGTGATAGGGATTGCTGGCCAGGTGTGGCATATAGTGATACATGACATAATTGCTACGAGGAACCAAAACTGCAAATTGCATCAGACATGTAATCATGTTTCTGCTAAGCTATGCTCTGCTTTGCTCCCAAGCACAACCTTACTCATGTGTGCTAGCCCTAAATCTAACCCTAACCCGGCCACTGGCCGTAACCCCAACCCTACACATTACCTTATGAAAAACCTTTTTCCTAACAGTTTATACTACACAAGAGACACTCAGACCACACTTCCCATACATTACCACTCAGGCACAGCAATAAAACTATTCTAACATGAACACTCACTCACACACTCCGACCCCAGTGCAAAAACATTCAGCATGTCCTAATGTTTCAGCATTAACACACACACACACACACACACACACACACACACACACACACACACACACACACACACACACACACACACACACACACCAGTTTACTGTATGCATATAACCTAAGTACACATAATTCTTGTGCTTAGGGTACATACCCTAAGCACACCCAATTCTTGATATTTCAGCATTCAATAAAGTCAAAAATTGACAACAAGTGTTGGTGATAAAAATAATCCCAGCAGTACACTTTGTAAACAAAGTCAGCAGTTGACAAAGTGAACTGCTCCCTCGTATCTACACGCTGAACAAAGTTTAAATTATTACCTACTATTCTCCCTAGATCATTAACAGTTTAGCTTTTTTATGATTTGACCATTTCTTTTTTAATCATACATTTAATTCCTCTTTTCAAATTTCATGATGCCACATTTACTGACATTAAATAAATGCAATGTTTTCTGGCATTCAGAAATGCCTTAGCTTGTGCCATGACAACTGGAACCTTTCAGGTCCTGATTGTTGGTCTATTAAAAGGTATAGAGTTCATGAAATATCATTGAGGCTGTTTCGATCCTTCACTTACTTTTTCCACTCATATTCATAATGGTAGAAATATAATGCTCTATAAATCCATAAACATTTCAAACCTACTTATTAAATAGATCAAACTGGACACTGGCAAAGTACTTTTAGCCATGATTGAATACACCCTTTGTATTACTGGCCCTAACTCTGACACAGATCTTCAAAAACTGCAGATAACATAGCATCTTATCTGCCACTTTATTGCTGGAGCTCTTAGGAGGTTCCATTGTTATCTTGCAAACAAGCAGACTGAATGGTTTCCAGTTATACAAAAATTTTCTCTTCCCATTAAAACAATTCTCTACAAAATGCTTTGCAAATACAGGGCCTAACATCAACTAATTTCTGTCAGACAATATCCCACTTCTCTCATTTCTTCTGACTTTGCTGCAGTGTTACCTAACATTCCAATTTATTCAGTTGTATATGTTGACAGAGATTATATCTACCTGGACCTGTCTACTCACACCTCAGTCTCAAGCAATCTTTGACAGCCTGCTAACTTTCTTTCCTTCACCAGCCAGCTTTAAGCCCACCTACAGCAGCAAGCAGAATGCAGAGGTACCAGATTTGCAACTTAATATCTGCTCATTGACCATCTTTGTTAATATCCGAGGACTGCATTCTGTGTAACATATCTGTCATGAGAAATTTTAAGTACTCTCATGTACATAGTTGTCAATTTTTTGCCTTATGCTGATCTTTGTATATTTATTGCTGCAAACAGCACTTTGCAGTTTTATATTGTTTTTGTTTAGTTGAATATTTCTGCATTATATTGCTGTTATATTTAACTTTTCATTCTGTGTAACTAGGCTGTGCCTAAAAATGTGCCTCAGTGGTCTAATTCGCATATGTGATAAAGATAAAAAAGAAAGAAAAAAGAAAAACAAGGTCATTAGTAAAGCATCAAGTACGTATTTTTGTAGGCCATCTTGAAGAACTATTTTTGAACAGAATAGTTAACAAAAATTGTGGCCACAGTATAAGCAGAGAAAAGGGTCATATGCGACATCACTGATAATCTGCATCAGAAAAGAATCTCCCCACCCCCAAAAAACAGTATGCATCTTGTGGCTTAACCAGTGCTCTCCCTGTTAAATTGTATATAGATTGACAGTCAATGCTTTTATTTGATTGTTTAATTCCTATGTAGAATAATGTCAGAAGCCATAGTCCTTCATCAGATGCTGGTCTTCCTTCTTCAAAGATTGGCCCTTAACAAATTCATAGTGTTCCAAGTTTATCAGAAGTAGGTTTCTGTGCCATTCTGGATGAGCTCTATTGAGCTGTATTATTACTCTTTGATTTTATTCTGAATATGGTAAGGCCGATGGCACTGCTGTTGTTCCCTTTTTCCAAGTTACTGGATCCTTACGGTTAGCATATTCATAGATTAGGGGTATTAGGGCATAGGTTTCACATTAAGGAGTAGAAGGGACATAGCCCTCTTCCAAAAAATACCATTCTAGTATTGTGTACGTTTATACTTATCCACAAAAGTATAATAGACAGCAGTATGGCAAATGTTGGGAAACGGGTTAACAAGATGGGGAATACTGATTAAAAATGGATCACTAGGCAGAGTTGTATATGTTGTTATAGAACTCAATTTGGCACAGTGATGTTGTCTAGATGATATGCAATATGTATACTTTGCCTGTTTTGTAAATTCCTTCAGTGGCTATTCAAATACATGTCTCTTTTTTTTTAATATTATAGAAACTTTAATATCCACCTGAGCTGCCACCATCTGTGGCTGATCAGACCTTGATTTTACATCTTTTCTAAATAATAGCACTCCTGAAGTACAGCTGCCCTCCTTTACAGCACTATAGCGTCAGTACTGGAAATATGAATCAAATAATCTGATGTGGAAAGAGCTCTGTGACATCAAAGGTGAGTTTGTTACCTGTTCACAATTTCAGGTTTCTGTTTAGCATCCTATTATGCAGAACACTGTTTTTCTTTGGTACTTAATGTAACAGTGAGTATCCTACTGGATTACTTTTTAAACTGCTCATGCATGAGGTATAACAGCATCAAGAAAGATAAACAAACTGAAGCATAATTATAAATTAAGTGGGTTCACCTCTTGAGGTGGATAAGTTGTTACCCTTTCGAATATACTTTTTCTCACTGTAATATCACTGGAAGTAAGGATTCAGTACTGACACAATAACATTTTATTTCTGATGATCTCCCTTTTTGTCACTTATACTTGACAAATTTGACTGTTAATAAAATTTTGGACATATTTCATGGGAATAATTACGGTTATCTTTTGAGACACCACTGTTTTCCCTTCTTACAACAACGCTACCTTTTTATGAAAATCATTTTAAATAAAGCAGCTCATTGTAGCCATGATTTTTACTGCACACGCGCACACGCGCACACGTGCACACACACCCACACACACACACACACACACACACACACACACCCACACACACACACACACACACACACACACACACACACACACACACACACACACACACACACACACACACACACGCACACACACACACAAAGAAATATAAAGACAAAACTACTGAAAAAGTATTAGAAAGCCAAAAAAGCCCTCTGGTCCAGTTTTCATCTGTCTGCACGCTGTTCTTTCAGTCATTTTAATTCCCCTTACCACCAGCTGTATTTTGGAAAATTCCTTTACTTTTTTTTATTTCTGTTTCTCTCCATACAAGTTTTCATTCTCTTCTTTACTCAATTGCTGTACTTCTTCTACGCTTCCATTGTTAGAATTTTCTGCTACTTCTGCACTGTGAACAAAGCCCACCAACTCCCCTGCTTGAAGACCTTGATTACTACCTTGACCACCAATTTCTTTTCTATGGCATGAACTATGAACTGCAAGCCATGCTGTGGCCTTATCACTATCATGTAGCTTCCTAACATCTTCTACTGCTGTCTGTTCTGGACTAGAAATGGCCATGTCTTGTACATCCTCACCATCTTCTCAAGTCCAGTTATTTATTAATTGCCTCATATGGTTTTGGTTTCCCTTATTCTAATCTCTGCTTCTTCCATAACCTCACTACTAAGTATAACATCTCTCTCTTCCAGTTAGATTTAAAGAGGCACTTGTTTTAATATACCATCAAATTTAAATTTCATTATTTGCTACATTTTTGGTGTCCCCCTTACCCACTGACAATGATATATACCCTTCCCATATTAACCCATTCATTTCTTTCTCACTTCATATATTATCTGTGGAGGGGATCCAGCCGATTTCAGCTGTAATGTTGCAAATGAGCCCATCTTCTCCAGTGAGAAAGTGACCTTATGGTCTTTTCCCTTATTATTTTCTTGTTAAAATTAAAATTTTGGTAGATTGTATTATTTTCTTACTATCTAGTGCTATATGATGTGTTTTATGACAGCTTGCTCCCCTTTATATTTGACAGAATGGTGAAAGAGGCAGTTTTAAAACTACAGTTTTATAGTTATTAAGTAAGCACTGTAAGTAATCATAAAGTGTGTCTATATGAACTTTTAAAATGGAAAATATGTATATGCCCCTTCCCACATTTTGTCCAGTCAAATCTAACATTGTCTTTTAAGATATTTGTTTTATTTTAAACTTGTTAACCATGTAGGTGGATTTGTTCAAGAAACATTTATAGCCCTAGCCCAGGTCACATGACAAAGACACAATGTGAAACAAACTTGTAAAAGTTACTATACATAACAGCAGATTAACAGAATATGCACAGACATAGGCAATAAGGGAAAACATAATGGATTTCATTTCAATGTGATAGTATAAAATAAGTGTAAGCAAGCATTACAGTAAATCATAAATTGTGTGAATATGAATTTTTAAATGGAAAGCATTCATACGCTATTTAAACAAAAGGAATAAGCATAATGGATTTACATTCAAGGTATTATCTGTAAAATAAGTGTCCATAGTTTGTCAATCTATCGTGCAGAAGATAAATTAGTTAAAGCAGATGACTTAGCCTCTGACATGAGCAAATTATGCTGGAGAAATAGATACATCTCCCAGAGACTGACACTTTTCTGGAACAAGCTTCCAATTCACATGAAACAGAGCCCCTCCATGACCCTCTTCAAACTCAGTCTAGATCAATGGATGGGTGACTGCAAATTCACTCTTGAGGTGGCACCCATGTCCCTCATGGACAGAGGAAGTTGGTATTAATTACCATAGACTTTTACCTCTGTGAACTTTGCTCATCTAATCACTGACAGTTGGGGCAACTCAGGATAAATATGGCTAGGTTTATAAGGGCTCTAGGGCTGTTAGCCTAGTAACCTTCTATGAATATATGAACCCATAAATCACACCCTAGATTTTATAATGAATGATTTAACAAGTATGAAGTATACGTCCATAGCACAGCTAACAAAAGGCTGTTGAGAAGTTCAGTCTAGAATTATAACAACTGTTGTGTAGATAGATACCACATGCCAAACCCAAAATAAGTTAGACTAATTGTTAGTATCCTATTATCATCAAAATGTGTATGTCACAATTCTTTTAATATATACATATTTACATTTGACCATTAGCTTACTGAATCTAAGGAAAATATTATTAATGCTCTTGTCCTTTCTCCATGCTTGTTTGACAGTGGGGTTAGTATATAAGTGGGTAAGGGGCAGTCTCTCACGTGGAGGATGCAAGGTGACATGTTTCTAATTAATGTAAAAAATGGTGGTATTTGTTTTTTAGCACTTTTGATGACAGTGGCTTTTGTCATTGTGTTTACATCTTTCCATATGTTTATCTCATTACTGATAAGAGCCAGTAGTCCGGCTTTCACTTGTTTGCCATAAACCCGATTTTTAATGAGGCCATGGCTCTTACATTCGTCTGTCTTGGTCCACATTTTAGGCCCTTATCTTACTATTTGGACCAGTACTAAGAAGCAGTGTGGACGAAAGTTCATGTAATTTTTATTTATTCATTTATTTGCATAAGTTGTAATAATATTTGAAGTGGCTGTATAATAGAAGTCCACTATTACTGACTTAATACTCGCTATTAAAATATGAGTCTCCATTGTTTGTAACAAGTAGTTTTTCCCTCTTGGAAGAGTTTGTTTGGAAACATCAGTAACTCCTCATCTATAAACTATTGACCTTTCACACTATACATAGAGTGAACACTGACATTAACAGCCAGCTTTGCATAGCACTGTCTACACTGTTATTTTATTTTTACGACAGCTTCACACTCATTCTCATGCAGGGAATTGTCACAATATTGCAGGTTAGCAAATATAGTACTTTCTAGAGATGTAACATTTCTAAAATGGGACCTCATGTTTTATGGATTCCATACAAAAGACTGAAACATTTTCACTGAATTCTTAAACACCGAGACCAGAAGCCTAAAACTGACAATAGTGAAAACATGATATTTTGGATGGACCACTTTTGAATTCCAGACAGTTATATTGTCACTGCTAGAGCTTCATTCATTCATTTATTATTTCATCCATTTGTTCTGCAACTGCCCTG
This sequence comes from Protopterus annectens, assembly GCF_019279795.1. NCBI lineage: Eukaryota > Metazoa > Chordata > Ceratodontiformes > Protopteridae > Protopterus > Protopterus annectens. The sequence goes on from NC_056732.1 coordinate 586,933,746, forward strand.
TGTAAAAGCTATAGGTATTCATGATGCTTGGGTGCAAGTCTGGGAAGCTGATCCAGGAAAGGGTACCTGCCCATAACAGGATACACACACACACACACGTACGCACACACACACACACTCAACTTGGAAAATGACTTATTTACCTTTAACATATCATTGGGATGTAAGAGGGAACTGGGGCATTCGGTGAAAATCCACAGAGATAATGGCAGGATATGCAGACCCAATATGGACAGCACCTCAAATGAGAATGAAACTAAACAGCCAGATGTTGTGAGGCAGCAATGTCATTGTTCACACAGCTGTGCTCCTGACACCTGTCCTCATGATCTCTTCATCTTAACACCTTACCTATGAGGTCACACCACCTTAGAGTTTAATGTGATACCTGGTATCAGATGAATTCACATACTGCACTAATATTCAAGGCTGAGCAATCTTAAATGAGAAGGGGTGTGTACAGAGGACTCATCCCTGCATACACATTGTTTATCAGCCTATATTCTTTATAAGAACGTTTGGTACTTACGTATTATCGCAACCAGATATTTGCGATAATACCACTTGCTTCCCGATTTTGTTTTCTGGCCGTTAGTGGTTTATAAGTGTTATATAGTGTGTTTCCTTTAACAATACATCTTTTTTTTTTCTGCAGTGTTTTCAATAAAATGTGTATAACAATCCCCCCAAAAAATAGAAACATGCTGTTGTTTCTTTATGCAGTTTACTGCCAGGGTGGTGAAGCTTAACTGAATAGTGCACCTCTGCCGCTCGGTGAACGTTCCTTTCCCTTTCTTTCTTTTTTTTTTCTTCATGGCAGCAAATGCTGATGAATGTAACGGTCATAAATGTGTTTTTTTTTTTTTTTTTTTTTTTTACCTTTTTCAGCTATATCTATATATATATATATATATATATATATATATATATATATATATATCACAGCTGTGTCAACGGTTTTCCTGAGACTAGTACAGGTACAACACAGGTTATCTGATTAATTAATTTTAGATGTGTTTCTGGGATTAAAATGTCTAAAGCCCCCCCCCCCCCCAAAAAAAAAATAAATAAAAACTTGCTGTTGTGCTTCTTTATGCAGTTTACTGCCAGGGTGGGGGGGGGGTGAAGCTTAACTGAATAGTGTGCCGCTGCCCGCTGAACATTCCTTTCTCTCTTTTTTTTTCGTGGCAGCAAATGCTGATGAATGCAACAGTCATACATGTTTTTTTGGACCTTTTTCAGCTATATCACAGACTCATACGGGTACAAAACAGGTTATCTGTTTAATTTTAGATGTTTCCTGACATTTGTACAACACTCTCAGTCAGATTACGATAACAGTAAGCAAGCGGTATTATCGCTAAAATCTGGTTGCGATAATACGTAAGTACAGAACGTTTTCTGCTTAAATTTGATATTTTTTCAGGGTGCACTGATTTAAGTATTTTAATTTTCAAACTTTTGCTTGCAGTAGTTTAAAATTCACTGATGAGTGCTTCAGTCTTGTGTATGTAATTCTACTTTATGAATGCCCCTTGGTGCACACTTTCTGAGGTGAAATAGAGCAATGGGTGTGTGATTTCTCCTTTATTGTCAGTGTTTACTTCGTTTTGTTTAGTTTACTGATAATTCTTCTATACTACCTTGTTTTTCTGATAAGGGAAGTTATGAATTTGACAAAGAAGAACAACAAAAAAAATGAAAGAATTCTATTCCATCAGAGTTTTGGACTGGACATGGACTGTACAAAATCTTTACAACAAGAAACTCAGTATACCCCTGATCATTATTAGTAAAAAAATACGAGCACTCATAAAATTAACTAAGGCCAATTTTGAGAGAAAAATTGCCATGGATTCAAAGGACAATCATAAGGCCTTTTTCAGCTATGTTAGGAACCTGGGTGGAAACTCCCAGATATGCTCAGAATTAGTCCAAAATGATACAAAAATCACTGAACCCACAGACATTGCCAACATACTGGCAGACAGGTTCAGTGCAAACTTCACCCCTCTCTCCACCCCTAAAGGAGAGATAACTATCCCAGTGGAGTGTAGCCTCCCAGACATCTCAAATGCGCAGGTGAAAGCTGCTCTCTCTAAAGCTAAAAGCACAGCATCAATGGGACCGGATGGTGTCCCCGGCTGTGTGCTACACGAGCTAAATGAGGAATTAAACCCGCACATAAGGCAGCTGTTTAATCTCAGCCTTACCACAGGATACGTGCCCAAGGAGTGGCGTACGGCAACTGTGGTCCCACTCCACAAAGGCGGTGCCTCTACGGACCCTGGTAATTACCGCCCCATAAGCTTAACAAGTCTAGTCTGCAAAGCTATGGAGAGGATCATAATGGAGCTCATAAACAAAGATATAGGGGACTTGCAGACATTGGACCCGACCCAGTTTGGCTTCAAGGGAAGATCATGCCTTTTGAACTTGGTCGACTTCTTCGAAACAGTCACTAAGGCCATTGATGAGGGAAAGGCAGTCCATACAGCCTACCTTGGCCATCCGACGGCTTGTCACACAATACCCCACTCGGATATTGTAGAAAAACTTACCAGCTTAAATGTAAACCCATATGTCACAAGATGGGTTGCAAACTGGCTTAAGGACAGAACCCACAGGGTTAGAGTTGCTGGCGCTATGTCAGACTCCAAGCCGGTCACAAGTGGTGTCCCACAGGGCTCGGTCCTTGGCCCCTTATTGTTCGGCATCTACTTCTCAGAAGTACAGGCCAACATGGGAGGACTTTGGCTGACAAAGTTTGCAGATGACTGCAAACTGGGCGCCATAGTGGAAAGTGCATCGGACATGGATATCCTTCAGAAGGGACTCACGGAAACAGATAGCTGGTGCCAGAGCCATGGCCTGAAGTTAAACGCCAAAAAATGTATAGTCATACCCTTCGGGAAAAACAAGGTAACCCCAAGCTACCATATAGGTGGCAATCCACTAAGCACAGAAGAGGTTATCAGGGACCTGGGGACCCAGGTTGACAGTGGCCTTTCTTTTGACACTCACGTTGCTAAAGTGGTTAGAAAGACCTTCTACATTGCCCACCTGATCATGAATGGATTCACATCCAGATCTAGTGAGGTCATTGTTCCCCTGTACTCTTCACTTATCAGACCAATGATCGAGTACAATGCCCCATTCGGGATGTATCTCACCCGACATCTGCAGCAATTGGAGAGACCCCAAAAGTTCCTGACCAAAAGGATAAAGGGACTCCAAAATCTGTCATATGCTGCCAGATTGAAGAAACTCCAGTTCTATTCAGTCGCATACCATCTGCTCAGAGGTGACATGTGCCTGACATACAAGGCCATGTCCAACCCGGAATTAATGGACATGCTCCACCTCAAAAAATCCAAATCCACCAAAACCACTAGAGCAAGCGACTTAAACCTTAGCACGGATATAAATAGGACATGCTGGAGGGATAGATTTATCACTCAGAGACTCCCTATGCTGTGGAATAAAATCCCGATCCATGTGAGGCAGAGCACCTCGCTGGCTCTGTTCAAGAGAAATCTTGACCTGTGGATGGGAGATCGTAGGCTTACCCCGGGAATCATCTCTGTGTCACTGCTGGACAGAGGCACAACAAACTAATGGGCACAGTATTTTTTCATATAAGGGGTGGTGTAAGCCACAAAAATTTGGGCTAGGCTTATAAATGCCTTAGGGCAGATAGCCTAGTATAAACCTATGAACCTATGAACCTATGAACCTATGAACCTATACCTAGAATGACCATTCAAACCACTGAGGATTAAACTGAGACTTGTATATGACATGAGATTTTGAAACTGAAGTTATGGTTATAAAGCTTGCAAAAAATCTGTTTTATGCTTCTTTTAGTCTTTTGTCCATTTTTCATTATCTGTACATTTTATGCATCTCTTGCATGATGGCTACACATTTCCTTACCACAGTTGTCTTTGTAACATTAAAAAAACACAAAATACATGTATTAAAATGCATCATCAATCATATTTAAATAGCTAGCTGTATCTTTATGACATAATGATGCGATGGAATTCCTAATTATTAATATGGTAAACAGTTGCTGAAATTAAGAATATGTACTTTTTTGCATGGATAAAGAAGTCAAAAGAAAAAAAAAAGAAAGTTAAAACTTCTAAATTGGAGGCAGAAGCCTACGAAGTAATTTTTACTATATATGTCTTATTTTACCTTCAAATGAGGCAGTATATGGCTGATTGTTAGTGCTTATTAGGATATATCATTAATCAGTAAGTTATTCAGCAACCTTACATTGAATTAGGTCACCTACTTCAGAAAATGTCATTGCTATGTGAGGATTCCAGAGCAGGTATAGACCAGTTTTACAGTTTAGACCTCAATTAGTCTCATGAATGTTTAATACAACACCTGCTCACATGAAAGTAAGAGCCCAGTTCTCTAATTTGCAAAATTTTATTTTGTTTCAGTTGGGTGGCATGCAACAGGAATATATAAAGGCTTTCCTTCTAAACTGGGTACTACTTGTGCTCACCCAGAAGATACAATTACATCAAGTTTTGTGTGTTTAGTAAATGAAATGCAGAATGTACAAAGTATAATCACATGATTTTTGGTCAGATTCTATCTTTGTCCCACAACAAAACTAAAGAAACCAAGCAGTTATGTTGACTGACATGTGACTCATTTCACTTCAGTAACCTGTGGAAACCAGTGCATAACTGCTGAGAATAGCCTGAAGCAGGATTTTTCTGATATAGTTTAACGTCATTTGAATGCCGTAAGTCTTTAGGACATCAGCTGACAGGGAGTATAAATAAATCTGCTGAGCACCCACAGCATAACAAATCCAGTACTCACTAGAATATTTTCGGAAGCAGCGCTGGTTGCTAGTAATTTCCTCTGTACATTTTTATTAGTTTATCTCAAACAAAGAGGTCAATAGGCACATGACATGTCAGACTGTAAGTGTTCTCTAGAGAATACGTGTGCTGTAATTTAAATTATGTGATTGATTAACTAATCACAAGCCTGCTTGTTAACTGCAGTTTGAAAAGTTTATTGAACATGAAATAGTCAATGCAAACCGAATGTGCAAATCAACAAATTACTGGGCAACACCGAAGAAAACTGAATGCAATACAAACTGAGCTGGCAATTCCAAATTACTTGAGGACCCATATTCAAAAGTCTGGGTATGTTCATTGCAAAGGCTTCTCCTTACCATTATGTAAGTTATAGTTATGCCTACGCAATAACCATATTTATTTGAAGTAAAGTATGGCTGTCATTTAATAGATGAATAAACTTTACCAGAATACAATCCAAAATTAAGAATTAATATAAAGGAAAGTCTGTAGTTTAATTTTACTTGCCAAGTCAGTCCCTCTAGGTATGTGGCCTGTTTTCATGGAAAACGTGTTGGTATTTAAACAGAGAGAGAAAATTTAGGTAAGGCACTAGACAAATTCACTCTGCTCTTCTTTCCAATAAAGGCCATGGGATCTTTCATAAATTCCTAAGCTACCACTAACTCAGGCGTAGAGAGACCTTGGTTTAAGATCTCATCTGAGGGATGACAACTTCGGAATGCAGCATCCATCTCCCTAATTCTCTCTAATGTCAGTATTAGAATATGAAAGCAACAATTATGGGAGTCAAACCCACAGCCTTATCACTACCTAAGAATCAAAGCTGGGTGCACAGACTGCTGAACGACTGACAGTGATACATTCAAGTAATGCATTTCCTTGTTATAGTACTCTCCAACTTGATGCTTGTATTATTTATTTCTTAAGAGGATAAATGCATTGGCCTGTGGACCATTTTCAGCCATGAGCCAGTCCATTGACAATACAGTTTTCAATAAGTGCAGTTTAGAGAAATACTTATTGCAAAGATAGAAATTGCTCAGTGCCATGCTGTAAGTGCCATTGGCTTGGTATTTCATTAACTACTGTTTTCTACAACAGCCAGCTACATGGCACAGTGGGACAAAGCCCTGTCCATGACCCAGATGACCCCAGACTGATTAGCTGCCCTGGTGCTGGAGGAGCTGGCTGTGGAGGGAAAGCCTACTTACCACTCTCTTTCTCAGGCTGAAGGGCTGGGAATCACAGGCTGTATACAATCTGTGTCAATGAAAAGAAATAGGTGGTGATCTCTTGCTTCAATGGAGTGGGTTATGGGGCAACACCACTCATAGAAGTGGATGGAAAGCCCTTTCATTGCGCCATTGCACACCCACCCCTTGGGACCTTCTGAGTATTCACATGTATATACAGCATGATAGAGCTTCAAGACAAAGTCCCTCACATCGCTGGCTGGGCGGCATTGGTATGTTCAACCCATACAGGAGACCAAATGGGTGATACTAACCATGGCAGTGGCTAGTCAGTAGATATAGAAGTGAAAAAATACATGAAAGAAAGGAGTATATTTGTACATGAAAAGCAAATAAATCAATACATTTGTATATTAGGAGTGACTTAAAGAATACATCTGTCTGTGCAGGAAATGCATATTTCTGCAAAATAATAAACTAATTCATGGCACAGATAGTCTAAATTACATTGAAACCAGTCCCAGTAAACAGATGGGTATAATGAAGGAAGATGGGTAACACAGAAATTAGGTTATGTGCTGACAAGAAGCAACGGCATTAAAGCCAGGGTACAATACTGAACCAAGTAAAATTCTACTGCAGGTTATATTTGCATCTGGCGTGAAACTGTACAGGCTTCAACAAACTATATTTGTGCAGAACTTGTACAGATTTTTTTGGGCTTTTTTGAAATATTATGGAGCTCTGTGTTTGATCCATTTCTAAGTGACATTTTGATTTACTAGACAGACAGACTGCTAATTTGTTTGAGCAGTACAAGGCAATAGTTAGGAAATAGCATTTCAAAAACAAAAGTATCTCTTAGATGAACAGGTAATAGCTAACCTCATGTAATTTTATCCATATGTGCTCAGAGGAATCTGAGTGGGTAATGATCCTTAGAATCAATGACTGATGTACTCTTGTTTTGGTAAGAAGATATCCTTTCTTGTTATCATTCTGGTCTCCAGGGTTAATATGCAAGGGTGCAAGGAAGGCAACTTATAGCTGGCTAAGATTTTACCTATGATAAATTTGAAAATGCAACTGAAGCAGTGGGTAGTGGGAATGCAGTGCATACAGCATATCTAAACCTGGCCAAGGCCTTTGGCACTATTCCCCTTACAAGCATTATTGATAGACTTGTAAATCTGAATATAAATCCTTATATTGTGCGATGGATAGCTTACTGGTTGCATCACAGAACCCATGTGGTTAGATTAGCAGGTGCCACTTCTGAAAGCAAAACAGTTGCCAGTGGCATACCGCAGGGCTCATTTCTGGGCCGTCTCCCATTTGGCGTATATTTCTCAGACCTTCAGGTCAGTACTTCTGGCCTATGGTTAACTAAGTTTGCAGATGTGTGTAAATTGGGTGTTGTTATTTGATCTTCAACTGACAATGAGACAATAGTCTCAAGTTAAGTGTAAAAAAATGTAGCATAGTTTATTTTGGTAAACAAAACAGTTTCGCTTACTGTATAGGAGAGACACCCCTCCAATCAGACACTGTTATGAGGGATCTGTGTACTCTTGTTGATTATTCCTTATCATTTGACCATGATATTTCTGCAACAGTTTAGAAAGCCGTTTATCTGGCCCATCTAATTTCCAAAGGCATCTCCACTAGATCTAAAGAAGTCTTCATTCCTCTTTACTCATATCTTATCAGACCCATTATTGAATATAAAAAACCTTTTGGCATGTATTTGGCTAAACACGTCACACAACTTGAGAGACCTCAAAGATTCATAACTAAAAAGATTATTGGCTTCAGAAATCTTAGTTATCAGGAGAGACTGGAAGCTCTTTCTCTGTAGTCAGTCTCTGACAGATGTCTTAATGGAGATCTATGTCTAGCTTTTCATGTCATGAAACATCCAACCCTATTTGATCTTCTATTCCTTCACAGAACTAATAAAAACTTGGTAAAAGGAACTAAACCTTCATCAGCAGATACATTGGTGGGATGTTCATCCTTGCTTAGTTATTGTTTGATGAACAGTCACTGATGTTTAAAAAAAGTACTTTACATGACATTCTGGTCCCCTTGGACAAGTTGCATAATAAAAAAAAAGTAAAACCATGTAGGTAGGTACAGTGAAAAGTTATTACCTGATTGCCTTATCTAATGTTTATGTGTCATGTGAAGTTTCTTTCAGTAGGGCACTTCAGTGTCTTTTTGATTCATAGGTTCATAGGTGTGTACTAGGTTAATGGCCCTGGAACTTTTACAAGCCTAGCCCATAGGATTACCCTGGCATTGTGCCACCCAACCTTAGTTTCCAGTGCCTCTGTTGAGTAGAGCCACTGGAGTGATTTCTGGAGTGAATTTTCTATTTCCCATCCACTCATCAAATTTCTCTTGAAGAGGCCCAGTGAGGTGCTTTATTTGACTTGTATGGGAAGTCTTTTCCATAGCATGGGCAGTCTCTGGGTTATGAACCTGTTCCGCCAGCACATTCTGTTGATTGTTTTAATGAGGTCGAGGTCACTGGAGTGTGTGGTATGGAAGTATTGGGATTTCTTTAGAGGTAGCATTTCTAACAGAGCTGGGTCAGACATGGCTTTATAAGTCAAGCAGAGATTACTTCTAAGTAGACAATATGAGACAGAGAATAGTTGGAGTTTTTTGAGTCTGTCCATATAGGGGAAGTGTTTAAGGTCTAGGATTCTCTTTTTGAGGTACTTTTGTGGCCTCTCCAGTTGTTGCAGGTGTCTAGTGAGGTACATGCCAAATGGGGCATTGTACTTGATGACTGGCCTAATGAGGGAAGAGTAGAGGGAGACAATGACCGCTTTCTTCCTGGATGCAAAACCCTTAGTAATGAGATGTACCACATAGAAGGACTTTCTGACTACAGTGGCAGTGTGGTGGTCAAAAGAGAGGTTACTGTCAACCTGTCTTCCCAGATCTCTTATAATGCCTTATTTGTTCAGTGGACTACCATTGATGTGATAGTTCATGGGAACTGGGTTTTTCCCAAAGGTGATGATGACACATTTTTTTTGGCATTGAGCTTAAGGCCATGGTTCTGACACCAAGTGTTGGTCTCAGTGAGGCCTTTCTGTAGGATGTCAACATCACTTGGGGAGTTAATAATGGCTCCCAACTTGCAATCGTCTGTGGTTTTGTCAACCAGAGTCTCTTCGTGTTGGTCTGGACTTCTGAGAAGTAGATACCAAACAGGAGAGGACCCAGGACCGATCTCTGTGGGACTCCACTCATGACTGGTCAGCAGTCTGACTTGAAGTCAGCTACTTTCACACTGTGAGTTCTATCCGTGAGCCAGTTTGCAACCCATCTAGTGATATAGGGGTTGATGCCTACCTTAGTGAGTTTTTCTATGATTCATGAGTGGGGAATGGTATCAAAGGCCTTGACCAGATCAAAGTAGGCTGTATGAACCACCTTGCCTTCATCCACAGCTCTGGTGACTGACGTAAAGAAGTCAACCAAGTTGAGCAGGCATGATCTACCCTTTACAAAACCAAACTGTGTGAGATCCAGGTTTGGAGATTCCCTATATCCTTGTTTATTAGGTCCATGATGATGCGTTCCATAGCTTTGCATATCAGACTTGTCAGGCTAATGGGGTGATAGTTCCCAGGGTCTGTAGTCACTCCTCCTTTCTGGAGAAGGATGACTATAGCAGTGCACGATTCGGTAGGGACAAAGCCTGAGGTGAGGCTGTGATTGAACAGGGCACACAGGTGAGGTGCCAGTTCACTCTGTAGTTCATGTAGAACACAGCCAGGGATGTTGTCAGGTCCCATAGAAGCTGTATTCTTCGACTTGGACAGTGCTGTTTTAACCTGTGCAGCAGTAATACTGGGTGCCTGGCAATCTACTGGTATTGTGATTGGTCCTTTGGGGGGAGGGAGAGGAGAAACATTGTCACTGAATCTGTTGGCCAGTATATTGGCAATATCTGTTGGCTCGGTATAGGAGGTACCATTGTGCAGTAGCTCAGAGCAAATCTGGGTATTGCCGTGGAGGTTCTTTACATAACTATAGAAGGCCTTGTGGTTGTCTTTATTATCTGCTGCCATTCTGTTTTCATAGCTAGCTTTAGAGGATTTGATGAGGGATCGCAACTTTTTGTTGAGGCTGATAAGGGAGTTTTTCCAGTCTTGGGACTTCACCTTATTCACATCAGTTTCCCCCTTCTGTTGTAGAGTTTATTTATGGCAGGGGACCACCAGATTGGCTTCCTTTTTGTGGAGGAGAGCATCTTGGTTCTGTTGGGTATGGTGAGATCCATGCATTTGTGTATGTGTTCGTACAGTATATTGGTGTATGAGTCGACAGTCATACAACTATTGTCCATTTGCATGAGTGCCGTGAAGTTAGCCACCTTTGTTCTTAGGAGCCCAAAGTTAGCTTTGGAGAGGTTTTTCATGGTAGTTACCTTTGCGACGGTGGTCGGGAGGGATGTGGATTTCCAAGGTGATTAGTTTGTGGCCGGATCTAACCAGGGAGGAGTTGACTACTGGTGTAAACCAGTGGTCGCCCATATTAGTAATGACCAGGTCAAGGATGTTGCTAACTCTAGTGGGGATAAGAATAAGCTGGTCCAGGGCATTGGAATTAATGAATTCTAGGAAACGTTGGGCAAGAGTATTGGTACATGAGTAGTTTTCCCAGTTAATGGAGGGGTAGTTGAATTCGCCCAGTATGAATATGTTAGGTTGGACCCTGATATTCTCCAGGGTGCTTAGGAATGTTGAGTGAGTGTCTTGGGATATGGTTGAGGACCTATAACAGGCTACGACCTGAATCACTGTCTTACCCAATGTTAGCTGCACCTGAAGTATCTCTGATGCATTATGTTGGGCTACTAGTCTGGAGGTGTGTGCATCCTTTATGAATATGGAAACACCACCACCTTTGAAGCTTTGGTCCAAGTTCTGGTGCAGAAAGATGTGGAATGAGTTATAGCCTGGTAGTGCAGGGGTGCTTTCTGGTGCCTTGAACCAGGTCTATGTTACAGCACAAATGTCGATGTTTTCCATTTTAAGGAGTGCTTCGAGCAAGTGCATTTTGAGAGTTACACTTCTAGTGATGTACTATCTTCAACATTGTTCATTTTTTCAACGTGTTTTACTAATCTTTTGTTTGGAAATACATTTTATTAATAGTTTCTTCAAAGCAAAACAACAGTCATGAAGTGTTTTAATAATTTGTAGGCTGGTCATATACAACATTCATCAGTGATATAATACGAGCATTACTAATGCCTCAGAGAATCTTGCATGGTGTTTATTCACTTTTTGCTGTTATCCACAGTTTTTCTTCCTTGTACTATTCACCTTCTGCCCACAAATAACACCATTTTGTTCTCATAGATCTATTTTATTACATATGATACTCACATACCTCTCAACTGTATAGATTATCACAGAATGCACAGATTTTTGCCTGATATTTCTGGTCTTTTGCTCATATAATTGTATTTTTCTAGCAAATCTTCAAGGACTGAAGGCAGAAAATAATGACATTTGAGTTTCAGACTGCATACTCTTCAGAAAATGTATGTTAATGCAAAACCTGTTATTCTATTAATGTTCTAAGTTTGTAACTGCAACATTTAAAAATTATCCCTATTTTTGGGCCTTTGTCATTCCATTATTTGTGTCTTTGTCCAGATTTTTTGCTTTAAGATGTTGAGAGGTATGGGTACTCAACTTGCATTCTATGCATTCCTCTTAGCAATGTCACAATTCCTATCTCATTTCAAGATATAAATGTGAAACTGTTTTAATAGCTTTGCTTATAATGAATTTGGTACATTACTATGCATCATTTTATGGCTTTTTTCTGAAATGCATTTCTGAGCATGGTATTGCATTGAAAATGTCTCCATAGCTGCACACAATATAACAGCCATCTGTAAAGTGACACAATATCATCTTGTTTTCCAAATAGTATTTCTTCCTAAACATTCTGGTATTCCACCCAGCTTTGCTGCTATTGTTTTACACTGCTTGCTTATCTGTAGGCTATTGGATAAGACAAATCCCCTGGATTCAATAAACTTTGTGGAGGAATAGTGCTCTTCCTGCACAGAGTGAACTGTGTCCATTTACCCTTAGCTTTAACAGCAACACCCATTGCATATTCATGAAGGCGCACTGCTGCCAAGGCTAAACAGACATGAACACTACTGAGTGCAGGGGGCGTGTTTAAGTAGTGCACGCATATCTAACACTCCCCCTGCACTCAGAAAGTGCTGTATGGCAAGTTTTGAAAGCATTTCAATGTCTGGGGACACTGAAATCAGATGAAATGGTTAGAGCAGCAAGAAATCAATGCAGGGGGTGTGTGACATGGCCATACTTCTCAACTGTACAGGTTTCCACAGAATGCCCAGATGCCTGCTTCACATACCTCTCAACCTCCTAGAGTTAAAAAGCTGTACAAAGCCATAAATAATGGGGAGACAAAAGCACAAAAATAGGGACACTGCTTAGATATTGCACATACAAACTTGGAAAGCTAATAGAATAACAGGTTTAGCATGTGCAAATAAAGTGCCTGCTTTGGTACTCGACCTGTGAATAGTTGCATGTGAAGCCAGGACTCTAACCACTATACTATCTTGTCATTAGTATTCATTAGTATTTTAGCTGTATATTTTTATCTCCTATGGGATGTTTAAACAATGCTGAGCAGATGGGCCCTAACATGCAAACCTGTTCACCTATGCTTAAATATATCTTAGAATGTAAAAAAAAAATTAGATTAATACACCCACTTTATTTACATGTATCTGCACTCCTTGTCAGTCACAGTAATGGAAAGTATAAGGGGACATATAGGGACAAATCGCTGGCAGATCACTCAGGGTTTATGTCAGGGGATAATGACAAACATTTATGTTTCAGACTTCATACCCTTCAGAAAATCTGCGCACATGCTAAACCTGTTATTCTATCAGCTTTCCAAGTTTGTATGTGCAATATCTAAGAGGTGTCCCTCTTTATGGGCCTTTGTCCCTCCATTATTTATGGCTTTGTACAGCTTTCTGGCTCTAGCAGTTTGTAAATATCCCAGATATAGCCGTACCAAATTCTAGCCTGAGTATGTGACAGATAGGTATGCATAATGTTTGTTTCTCACCCCTACAGTTGCAGAAGAGAGGGCTATGAACTGAGGCCCATGCTGACAGACTGACAATGATGCGCTGACAGGCTGGTGAGTACAGATCTATCTTGCAGTATATAGTGCCATAAAGTAGAAGGAGTACATTGTCTACTGCCAGTAGGTATAGGTTTACTATCAAAATTTCGAAACGTACTCCATCGACTGTGCCATCATCAAACATGGTAATTCAAAAACGGTAATATCGATGTCAAAAAAACAATCTAGGAACGGGCTTTAACATGGGTTGAGGTAGGGGAGATGTTTGTAGTTTGGAATAACGCTGAACACCTACCTCAACCCATGTTAAAACCCGTTCCTAGATTGTTTTTTTGACATCGATATTACCGTTATCGAACTTCCGTGTTCGACGATAGTACAGTCGACGGAGTACGTTTCGAAATTTTGATAGTAAACCTAGGTATATTGTGTACTGTGTCTAATGAATAAAACACGTTTGTCACACTAATAATTATCCACAGGATGTCCATTAATAAAAGTGTCATTTTACTGTAATAAAAATATACAACAAACTGTTGTGTTTACTCTGGTATATTGTTGTAGCAATGGAATGTGTACAGGTTCTTTACAGCAAATATGGTGGTGACAGCATGAAATAACTGAGGCTGTTCTGTGAAACAGCTAGTATGCATTTCAGTCTTGTGTTAACCTTTGCTTTCCAGATTGTATTATTTCAAAGGAGTAATACACAGTACAATATATATCTGTATTGCATGAATTTCAGGATTGCAAGGTCAGACTGTCCAACCAAGAGAGTATTAGTCAGAAATCAGTCAAGCACGAAACAGCAGTTTCCCAGTAACTCAGTGTCATGGAAAATAGTATTGTTGTTCATTTTATCACACCCAGACATGGTTCTAATCCAGGGAGTGGTACTGAGATGTGTGCATATATACACAATAGAAACCCTGAATATTTGTAGAAACAGTCAGAAAGTGTTAACAGATATGTTCCCCACAGCTCCTACAGGAAAAGAAAGGTGTATAGTAGCTGTATGAAGGGTATACTAATACACCTGAATATTTATAGAAACATTCAGGAAGTGTTAACAGATATTTTCTCCACAGGTCTTACAGGTAAAGAAATGTGTGTAGTAGCTGTATGAAGGTTATACTAATGCACCATGCAAAACTTTTCCACTGTCTAACCCCATATGCCTACAAATTACAACAGGATAGTACATACATAATGCCCGCCCCTGATACATGGCTCTCAAGTGTCACACTGTCACAGATAGTGGTCACTGCTGCCAATAACCTTGGACACAGATAGGAATACAGAGAAGTATGCCAGTAGCAGGCACACACAACAGCAGTGCAAGGTACCCCTTCTATATCAGATATGAAACCCTGACATGTACAATCCCCCTCTAGTAATGTACCCACAGTTGTCACAGTCTTCCCCATACCATCACAGATTGACAGTTAAACATGTATGTATGTGCTACACAAGCTATGGGCCATAGGTAGATGTAAAGTGAGGACAGACTTCTAGATTATTGAGCAGTACTGTTGTGAAAAATCAAAGCCTATGCACTTACAAACCCAGAAAATTGCTCAAATAAAAGGTTTGCATTAGCACAGACTTCCTGAAGGGTATGAAGGCTGAAACCCAAATGTCTGCCATTGTAAAAGTGCCATACGGTCATACCCCTCAAATGTACAAGTTTCCGCAGAATGCTCAGATGCCTGCCTCACATACCTCTCAACCTCCTAGAGCTGGAAAGCTGTACAAAGCCATAAATAATGAAGGGGCAAAGGCCCATAAATAGGACACCTCTTAGATATTGCACATACAAAGCTGATAGAATAATAGGTTTAGCATGTGCATGGATTTTCTGAAGGGTATGAAGTCTGAAACACAAATATTTGTCATTATCCCCTGACAAAAACCCTGAGTGATCTGCCAGTGATTTGTCCCTATGTGTCCCCTTACACTGTGACTGACAAGGAGTACAGATACATGTAAATAAAGTGAGTGTATTAATCTATTTTTTTTACATTCTAAGATATGTTTAAGCATAGGTGAGCAGGTTTGCACGTTAGGACCCTCTGCTCAGCATTGCTTAAACATCCCATAGGAGATAAAAATATACAGCTAATATCCTAATGACGAGATAGTGTAGTGGTTAGAGTCCTGGTTTTGCATGCAGCCATTCACAGGTTGAGTACCAAAACAGGCACTTTATTTTACATGGGAAAGCATTGTTAAAATGATTTTTTAATGATAAATTATGTAGTAATCAATATTCTTCAACCAGGGTAGTATAGCAGGTCCAAAATGGAAGTGTTAGTGCATATAACATGTGAAATTACCCATGTATAGGTTCATAGGTTCATAGGTTTATACTAGGCTATCTGCCCTAAGGCATTTATAAGCCTAGCCCAAAGTTTTGTGGCTTACGCCACCCCTTATATGAAAAAATACTGTACCCATTAGTTTGTTGTGCCTCTGTCCAGCAGTGACACAGAGATGATTCCCAGGGTAAACCTAAAATCTCTCATCCACAGGTTAAGATTTCTCTTGAACAGAGCCAGCGAGGTGCTCTGCCTCACATGGACCGGGATTTTATTCCACAGCATAGGGAGTCTCTGAGTGATAAATCTATCCCTCCAGCACGTCCTATTTATATCCGTGCTAAGGTTTAAGTCGCTTGCTCTAGTGGTTTTGGTGGATTTGGATTTTTTTGAGGTGAAGCATGTCCATTAATTCCGGGTTGGACATGGCCTTGTATGTTAGGCACATGTCACCTCTGAGCAGACGGTATGCGACTGAATAGAGCTGGAGTTTCTTCAATCTGGCAGCATATGACAGATGTTGGAGTCTTTTTATCCTTTTGGTGAGGAACTTTTGGGGTCTCTCCAATTGCTGCAGATGTCGGGTGAGATACATCCCGAATGGGGCATTGTACTCGATCATTGGTCTGATAAGTGAAGTGTACAGGGGAACAATGACCTCACTAGATCTGGATGTGAATCCCTTCATGATCAGGTGGGCAATGTAGAAGGTCTTTCTAATCACTTTAGCAACATGAGTGTCAAAAGAAAGGCCACTGTCAACCTGGGTCCCCAGGTCCCTGATAACCTATTCTGTGCTTAGTGGATTGCCACCTATATGGTAGCTTGGGGTTACCTTGTTTTTCCCGAAGGGTATGACTATACATTTTTGGCGTTTAACTTCAGGCCATGGCTCTGGCACCAGCTATCTGTTTCCGTGAGTCCCTTCTGAAGGATATCCGTGTCCGATGCACTTTCCACTATGGCACCCAGTTTGCAGTCATCTGCAAGCTTTGTCAGCCAAAGTCCTCCCAAGTTGGCCTGTACTTCTGAGAAGTAGATGCCGAACAATAGGGGGCCAAGGACCGAGCCCTGTGGGACACCACTTGTGACCGGCTTGGAGTCTGACATAGCGCCAGCAACTCTAACCCTGTGGGTTCTGTCCTTAAGCCAGTTTGCAACCCATCTTGTGACATTTGGGTTTACATTTAAGCTGGTAAGTTTTTCTACAATACCCAAGTGGGGTATTGTGTCGAAAGCCTTTGCAAGGTCAAGGTAGGCTGTATGGACTGCCTTTCCCTCATCAATGGCCTTGGTGACTGTTTCGAAGAAGTCAACCAAGTTCAAAAGTACAAAACTGTCCCATACAGTATAGTCACACTCCAAGGTAATGTAATGAAAGCAGGGGGTATGTCATGTAAAGTAAATCATATACACTTTATAATGTGTCAGTAATGATGAATTAATCTACAATCCTGATGTTTTATTAAAATAAAAACTGAGCAATGGTAAGCAGTGCTTAACTCTACTTATCCAGGTTAAGCATTGCTTTTGACATGAATTCTAAGCAGTGGTCAGTTCAGCTAAGTGAAATTATGCACCGCTAAGCACTGCTCAGCATCTAGCCCTTTAATTACAGCTTAACTCTGCTTAGCGGGTTTGCTTGTTGCTAAGCTGTGCTCAGCATTTTTGAAATAGTCCAATGATGGCAAATGCCGGGAATATGACCTTTTTTAAACTGTGCAGGTGAGAATACAGCCATAACCTTTTGTAGTTTGATCTCTGCAGGAACATGCCTGGCGTTGGAGAGGGAGCACAATTTCAGGTGCAGTGCTGGGGCATCCTGGATTCCAGGGTCATGGCTGGACTCCTTGTAAAACACCATGATGACAGACTGCTGCAGGGCCAATGTGACGACTGGGGAGAGATGGGCGAAGGCGGCCAGCCTAGTCAAATAGAATTTGATACATAATTCTATCAACTGTATAAATAAATATAAAATACAGGCTTGTGTTTTTAAATGTAAGAAAACACTGTAAAATGTAAACTTCAAGATTGTTGCAATATTGCCATCTGCTGTAAGGAAAACCAAGCCAAGTATTTCAAATGAGTCTTTTTAAGTTGAAAAGATCTTATGAATCTTTTTAATGTTAGAATTCGGCTATAGGGCAGCTGGATGAAGATTTCATGCCCATTGTTTTAAGGCTACAGTTTATGACCAGAATTTAGATGTGGGATGTGCTTTATTGCTCTGTTTTTTTAGAATATACATGTGAAATGTCTTATATTGTTGTAAGTTTCTGTGCAGGTGTTAGATAGCTAAATAATGCAAGTTTATGGCCTGAGAACTCAGACCAGGTGTTAAGATGATGACGGTTTGTTTGCCTGGGAAAACCTAAGTGTCAAAAATGATGTAATTTGAGGAGGGACCCAGCAAACATGTTTGTTAGTAATGTTTAAATAATATTTCTCACAAGAGACTGGAAGAATTTTGATCTTGGATATCCAACTCCAGCACTCTGCCTTGTGCTCACATGTACGTTTTAGCACTGTGAGTTCTTGTACCTTTTATTTAAAGCTAGTAAGGATTAATTAGGTATTTTTTACTTTGAAATCAGAACTGTCCTAGTGTATTATTTTAAGTTTCTTAAATCTCTGTGGTGTAGTAGGTTTGTCTTGTGTTTTAATTATTTATTATTAAATATTTTAAAACCTTCTACCTGTGGCTGAGTTGTGTAAAGATAAGCTCTATAGTACATTGCATATTTATAGAGGTTATTGTAATAAGCCACTCTAAAGTAAGCCTTGACTGTTAGTCACATTACCATTGGATATTAGTATTGCACAATAATAATTGGGCAGCCTTTTAAGGGCCTTTTAGTAGCTGATATATTAACTGGGTGGTGGCAGTAATTACTACCATATAGTATGCGTAAAGGGGCACAGTTGGAGAATCTGTGTCAGCCTTTCCCAGGAGTGCCTGTGAAGTTGCATAAATACTTATCTCAAAGTGTGTGTGTGTTGTCAGCAACTTGGCAGGGACAAGAAGCACTGGTTGGACAGAGAGGGTACTGGAGGTTTTAGCTTGCCCAGTTAGGCTGAGACCTGGACCCTATAGCTGTGCCAGTGGGGAGTCTTATTGGGGACCTGGTGAGCAAGGGAGCAACCAGCCCCAGACTGATTGTGATCTCTGTGTGCACTTAAGGGAAATTGTATTTTACTGTGTGTATTAATTATCCTTTCCTTTTCTAGGTGACAACCTCCCTGGTGTCAGTGGTGAGGACTGAGGCTCTTTGATTGCTTGGCTAGGGCACGGTCATCACAAGGCCAGTACCAGGGCTGTCAGTACAAAGCAGAGGCCTGGGACCATCTGGCATGTGGCCTCACCAGTGCAACTGGAATCCCCCGAACTGCTAAGCAGGTACAGCATCATTATGCTGACCTAAAGCATAGGAAGGGGGAAATTTTGGCCCAGTGGATCCTAGATGCTGGGGACGCGCATGTTCCACCAGTTTGTAGGTATCCCAGATATAGCTGTATCAAATTCTAGCCTGAGTATGTGATAGATAGGTATGCATAATGTTTGTTTCTCACCCCTACAGTTGCAGAAGAAAGGGCTATGAACTGATGCCCATGCTGACAGACTAACAAGGATGCACTGACAGGCTGGTGAGTACAGATCTATCTTGCAGTATATAGTGCCATAAAGTAGAAGGACTACATGGTTTACTACCAGTAGGTATACTGTGTACTGTGTCTAATGAATAAAAGACGTTTGTCACACTAATACTTATCCACATGATGTCCATTAATAAAAGTGTCATTTTACTGTAATAAAAATATACAACAAACTGTTGTGTTTATTTTAGTATATTGTTGTAGCACTAGAATGTGTACAGGTTCTTTACAGGAAATACGGTGATGACAGCATGAAATAACTGAGGCTGTTCTGTGAAACAGCTAGTATGCATTTCAGTATTGTGTTAACCTTTGCTTTCCAGATTGTATTATTTCAAAGGAGTAATACACAGTACAATATCTATCTGTGTTGCATGAATTTCAGGATTGCAAGGTCAGACTGTCCAACCCAGAGAGTATTAGTCAGAAATCAGTGAAGCATGAAACAGCTGTTCCCCAGTAGCTCAGTGTCAGGGAAAATAGTATTGTTGTTCATTTTATCACACCCAGACATGGTTCGAATCCAGGGAGTGGTACTGAGATGTGTGCATATATACACAATGGAAACCCTGAATATTTGTAGAAACAGTCAGAAAGTGTTAACAGATATGTCCCCTACAGCTTCTACAGGAAAAGAAAGGTGCATAGTAGCTGTATGAAGTGTATATGAATACACCTGAATATTTATAGAAACATTCAGAAAGTGTTAACAGATATTTTCTCAACAGGTCTTACGGGTAAGGAAATGTGTGTAGTGGCTGTATGAAGGGTATGCTAATGCAACGTGCATAACTGTTCCACTGTCCAACCCCATATGCCTGCAAATTACAACAGGATAGGTACATACATCATGCCCACTGCCTGATACATGGCTCTCAAGTGTCACACTGTCACGGCTAGTGGTCACTGCTGCCAATAACCTTGGACACAGATAGGGATCCAGGGAAGTATGCCAGTAGCAGGCACACACAACAGCAGTGCAAGGTACCCCTTCTATGTTAGATAAGTAACACTGACATGCACAAGCTCCCTCTAGTAATGTACCAATAGTTGTCACAGTCTTCCCCATACCATCACAGATTGAAAGTTTAACATGTATATATGTACTACACAAGCTATGGGTCATAGGTAGATGTAAAGTGAGGACAGACCTCTAGAGTGTTGAGCAGTACTGTTGTGAAAAATAGAAGCTTATGCAGTTGTTAATGGACTTTTCATCCCACCCACCCCTCATCTGCATCATTAATTATTATTCATGTACTATGGGTATGTTTTTCTCAAAACCTAATGTTGGGACATGTGTTCTATTATTGTTCATATAATTAATTGGTTGCATGTTAATGTACCTTGTTCAAATAGCATCACTGATGGCCTGTTGCCATCATTGTTACTGGCATGCTGTTACAATGCTTACTGTTGTTCCATTTATGCATGTATTCTGTTTGCTATGCAACTTTTTCAAATCTGTTGTTTTGGGTTAATTGGAACACCCATGCATGCTGTTAAAACTAATTTTGAAATGTTTTGTTCATGACTAACCAATATATCTGGGAAAACCTCAACACCATAGCACATTTGGGAAGGCAGATCCCAGTGGGTTCCACTTATCCCGCCCCATCTGGCCATGGCATTGGACCCCAGCACATCTGGGACCCAACCCAGAATAACCTTCTCTCTTGGTCCTGCACCACCTTTGAGTGGAACCACCTCAGGGGATGGGGCCTGTCTCCCCCCTGGGCACGGGCATGGAGAAGAGGCCATCACCCACAGAATATTCCGGGGTATGGTGCGCAGCATCATCCACTCCAACTTGGGTGAGCAGCTGTACCACATGGAGGCCCACCTGGAGCACCTCAAGGGGCAGACTTCCCCTCTTGTCCAGCCCCAGAGCACAGCCACCTTCAGGGCCGTGAAGGGGTAGCAGTGACTGCCCACAGGTGGGGACCTCAGTCCCACTGTATCCATTTGGGGAATCATGGGCCTCTGATTCCCAACCACCCTCCTGTCCAATGAGTTTACCTACCTCATGTGTCATATACCACCCCTGCCTGCTGTCTTGTCTGTCTGCAAATGCTACCTATCCTACCAAACATACCTTCCCAAACATACCTACAGCCCTTCCCCAACATCCCACTGTCACCTAAAAAAAAAAAAAAAAAAGGCATCTGTCCCACAAAAAAATCATTGCTCCATACATAGCTCTACATTTTGCCCCCATGTACAGTGAAATTAATCAATCTGCCCACCAATTATTCTACACATGTCTGTTGCCAACACCCCTCCCTGTGGGGTGTGAGGCTGTAAATTCCAAATTCTACACATTATTCACAGTTGTTGCTGCAGAAGAAATGTAGAGCTATGGTCCTTTCCTACACCCATCCTGCACATCCCTAGCTACCTTTTATATTGTTTTTCCCTCTGCGTGCCCCTTTTTCACCATTTTCTTATCACCCCTTTTTTCTTTTCTTTATTTAAAATTAGCGCGGGTGTAAGTGGGAATAAGCACCACTAAGCAAAGCTAAGAGGACGTAAATATCTGTTAGCATTGATTAGCTTCACACAGAACCACACAAACCCACTTAAAGGCGCTTAAAACTGCTTTAATTACTCAGTCTCCATCAGCCCCTCTTCTGTCCAGAAACAAAATTGACAGCTCGGGTAGGTCTCAAACCTAGGACCCTGTATACTATAGTCAGAGTAATGTACCACTACACCATTTGAGTTGTAGGAATTTCTGATGCTTTTTCAAACATATCATGCAGTACAGGCATTCAACAGTAGGGAAACTCTGTGGAATCAGTCATGTTTTGTGTATATATATATATATATATATATATATATATATATATATATATATATATATATCAAACATGCAGTGCAGTAATACTTCAGAATCATACCTCTCAACCTCTTAGTGCAAGAAATCTGGACAAAGGCTGTCAAAATGAGGAGACAATAGGCCAAAAAATAGGGACATATTTTAAATATCGCTCTTATAAACTTAGAAAGTTGCTACAGTAACAGGGCTTGTTTCAGCATGCATTTTCTGAAGGATATGAGGTCTGAAACTGAAATGTTTGTCATTATTTACTGACATAAATCCTCAGATCATCACAGTGATTTACCAGACAAATAGAAATAATTTGTGGAACAGACCAAAATATGGGCCAAACATCTGGACGTTCTTTGAAAATCCTGGCAGTTGAGAGGTATGCTCAGAACCTGTTAGTGCAATGAATTTGGACGAAGCCTGACAAAGTGGGGGGACAAAGGCATGATAATAGGGACATATCTGAAATACCTGAGTAGATAAGCTGAGAGAGTTGCTGCAGTAACACCATCTGTTCTAACATATATTGACTGAAATATCACAAGTCAGAGACAAAATTGCTTCTCATTAGTTAGTGACATCAATCCTCACATCATCCCACTGATTTGTCAGAAATACAAAGCAGTTATGGGGACCAGACCAAAGATATAAACCACACAACTGGACAACCTATGAATATCTAGACATAACATAACATTAGGGAAACTTCACTAAGCTGCCAAGCATGTCACCAAGCACCATCCAAACTACAGTCAGACTGACACTACACCAAATCACCGCTGGGGAGTTACACATGCATTTGAAAATATATCGGGCACTACAGGGATGTAACAGTAATGAAAAAGAAACTCTGGTGTGAAAGTGCATACCCACAACTAATTGTACCACAGTCACAGCCACATACCGGTAAGCCAACTGAACACTAGAGTATAATGACTGTTTGAACAAAAATATCCTGTTTGCCACTCCCACACTACCCCTACATTATACTGCCCCAAGTCACAACATAGCAGGAATCCTGAGGTGGTATGGGACATGTCTCAGTCTGCCCCTACAAACATATACAGCTGATAGACCACCAGAAACTGGAGTAGCATGCACAGTCAGATAGAAAGGGCCCTTGACACTCACATGTACCCCCTCTCCCTACACAGCCCAACTAACATTTACACACTAGACTATGACACAATCCTGACAGTTTGTTAACAATGAAATAAGAAACAAGCATCAGGCACGTTTACTGATTTACTAAAAATAAGTACAAAACGCAAAGCTTTGGGGTTCCCCTTCATCAGTGCATAAAACAAACATTTGTAAAAAAAAAAACATATTTAAATACAACCTAAGACACAGCTATCCACACCTATGCAAACTTGGTATTAAGCCTTTGGGAAAATATGTATATTTATAAAGATGAGGGATATATTAACTCAAGGGTTCTTTCCTATAAGAGATTCATGGATGTTTGCTTCTTACTTTGGGAAGGTGATGTAGGTTTGAGAAAATTTGTGAACTAGTTGAATAGTAGTACCAATTTTCTAAGTTTTACAATGGAATGTACCTCTGAAAAGATTACCTATTTGGATGAAACTTGGAAAAGAAAGATGGTGGCATTAATACTAGTGTACATAGAAATGCCGTTCATTCCAATAGATACACACATAAAACCAGCATGCATGCTCCACATATCTTTAAGGGCATTGTGACGAGCCAGTTCTGTAGGGTGAGTAGGTTAAATACAGACAATGACACTAATAGGAGATAGATGAATGAGATGGCGTCAGAATTCCTAGAGAGGGGTTATGCACCTAATATGATCCAGCAAATAATGGATGAAGTAATAAATGAAAGAGGTTGTAGAACAGCACCCCACTTTGGTCAATGTAGTGAACTGAGGGGCCCTTTAGGACAGATTAAGAGAAATACAATTACAAATAAATTAATGTGTTAGCCTATAATAATAGGTCTCAGGATGTAGAGAAAATTATTAGAAAATATTGGAGCATATTATTAACAGTGCCTGAAATGAAAAGCGCCATAAATAATTACCCTGTTTTGCTTACAGGAATGAGAGGAATCTCAAGAGTAGGTTATGTTACAAAGATCTGATAGTGGGTGGACAGAAGGAAACCTCTAAAAAGAGTACTTTTCCCTGTCTTGGATGCAGTTGTTGTAAAGATATAACCAATGACTCCACTTTTATATATCCTATCAGTAAAAGAAAATATATTTTTGATAGTACAACAACAACAACATGCCAACTGTATTACAGTATACATAGTGTACCTAGCCACCTGTACAATCTGTTCAGCATTCTATGTAGGAAAGTGTTCCAGAATGTTAAAAGAATGAATTATAGAACATAAATTGGCCATTAGAAGAAAAGTAGAAATGAATGCTCTGGCAAAGCATATTATAGATGTAGGCAATGCACACAGGTTTAAGTTTAGAGTGATAAAAATGTTGCAGAAGAATATAAGGGGTGGAGATATAAATAATAAATTGGAAAATGCTGAATTCACATGGATTTTGGAACTAAATGCAGATAAAGCCCCAGGTCTCAAAGGGGCAGTAGGTTTAAAACCTGTTCTGCAGAAAAAGCAAATGATGTTATATTAATTTGCATAATTGTTTAATTGTTTTTTTGATGGGATTGGATGGCTGTGTCTTAGGTTGTATTTAAATATGTTTTGTTTTAAATGTTTGTTTTATGTACTGACGAAGGGGAATCCTGAAAGTTTTGCTTTTTGTCCTCGGTTTTATTAAATCGGTAAACGTATTTGTTGCTCATTTCTTATTTTATTTATATTACTATTGAACACAGTTTGCTGCAGTTTTTTTCTGTTTGTTTGTTTTTAAGACTGTCAACAATGGTCAGACATATACAGATCTCTCAACTGTACAGTTTCCCATAGAATGTCCAGGCTTTGGCCTCATATATATGGCCTCTTCCTCGTAACACGTCTGGGAGTCTGCTACATCACTGGGATGATATCAGGAATGAAGGCACTAAATAATGTTATACCATACCTATCAACCTCTTAGTGCATGACATCTGGACAAAGCCTGACATAATTGGGGGACAGAGGCCTAAAAACACGGATATATTGGAAATATTGCTGTTATAAACTGAGAAAGTTGCTGATGTTACAGGGTTTGTTGTAACATATCTTTTCTGAGGGATATGAAGTCAGAAACACAAATGAATGTTAGCATTTACTGACTGCAATCCCCAGAGTATCCTACTGATTTGCCAAGGACAAAAAACGTCTGGGGAACCAACCAAACATAACAGGCAAGCCTCTGGCCATTCTGTGGATATCCCTACAGTTGAGAGTTATGTCATCCACATAACAATGCCAGACTTAAAATCACACAGAAAATGCATGTCCAAACAAACCCCGTTAAACTAGCATTATTCCAACTGTATAACAGCAATACTTACATTCTGTCCCTAAGTCTGGAACCTTCTCCCCCATTTTGTTGGGCTGTCTCCACAAGTCTTGTAAAAGGTATTCCCACCTATCCTCTGTGATGCTGTACCTCCCACACCTCCATGAACATTACCTACAAATGGCAAGCAGCTGCCTATGCAAAACAGGTCTATACTTCTACATAAGAAGACAGAGAGAGAGAGAGAGAAAAACAACCAAACCAAACACACCAACAAGTCAAATATTCAAGACAACTTGGAAAAAAAAAAAGAACAGGCATGTGAAAGAAGTAAGCATGTAATGGAATGCAATATGGGGTATGTAATAATGGGAAATAGGAAGTTCAACAACTATGTCTCAACAAGACTTGCTGTACTATAGCCATAGCATCTGGCTCTTTCTACAGTGACATAGATCACAGCTCAGGCCCCTGAATCACCCCAGAAAAAGACAGCTCACATATGACTACTACTGAATTGTCTGTCGAACAATACTGACTGTGACACTGTTAGGCCAACTACTGGGATGTCGTAAATATTCATATGTAACTTGTGAATACAACTACGATACACATGTTGTCTTGCAAATCTAAGAGACCTATACAGGGTATGTGTGCAGAAGTGTGTGTTGAACTGCATGTGAAATACTGAGCTCATACCATCCTACTGTCCAGTGTTCTGCACACTAACCACATGTGTGCCTAATATTGGTAGTCATTTACACAAAGAGTTGTGTTATATCTGGCAAATTATTGGCAAATCTGTGAACACTGACATCAGAACATAATAGCATACTTATGAATGTTGGACATCATGCAGGGTATTTCTGTGAATGCAAAGCCTACTGTGCTATCAACTGACTTAAGTATGTTACAGCAATATTAATAAAGTGTCACCATTTTTGAGCCTTTGCCCTCCATTTATATGTGCCGTCATCCAGATGTCCTAACAGGTTGAAAGGTATGATTGAGCAGCAACAGTGTAAATACAGTGTTCCACACTGACATAGAACTGAAATGTATATCAGGTATCACCTGTGCACATGTATGCATGAGTAGGTGTAGCTGGAAGCCGCAAAACAACAAACATGAGTTGCAAGTAGTCAGGTAAATAAGCTGTACATGTTGTACACATGTGTAATCTGAGTTACAGTGCATCAGACAGAAATGTCTACAGCTACTGGTTGTTGCATTGCCCTGGTACAGAAATGGATACTAGAATAAGCATGATTATCAGGTTGAAATTGGAGAAGTGTCCAACTGTGTTATGGCCTCATGTCCATGTCTACTACAAACAGCTATATGAGCACCTACATAGCTGTATGGACTCAGCAATACCTGACTTGTAAAACCTACCTCCACAAGGTAGAGTAATCCCCTTTAGTGGACAGCAGCAATACACAAACCACATAATATGTTGCTATATTGGCTGTACAGGGTCAAGTAGGTGCAGGCACCAACTTGGAGGCATGTCCACCTTTGTCTGAACAAGCATATAAGGTCACAAGTGAATCACTCTAAGGTTAACTATGAGCACAAATTGGACACATCCACTCCACCAAGGCCAATCACAAGGTCGTCTTCACATGTCTTCAATCTTAGAGGCAGCAACCCAACCCACCATGTAGTGGTGGTCAATCATACCACATACACACATGCCATAGCTCTAGCCAACCTACTGCAGACAGATTAAGTGACATAACTCCCCTGCTCATACCTCCCAAATGTCCTGAATTACTCTATTTTTACCGAGTTTTGGGCCCAAATAATGGAGTGCCACGATTCCCGAGTGGCACCCTTTCATTTCCGATTTTTTTTTTTGACTTTTTTTTTTTATTTTTGCACTTTGTTTTTTTATTTTGTGCAATGACGTCAGCTCACCAGGGCTACCAGCCTGTCCAAATTCAGCTTGCAGCGCACATATTTCCGGGTTTCTGGCTGGTTCAAATGCTTTGCAAGTGGGAATGAACCAGCTGGAAAGGATTTATTTAGAAGGGCTCATTTGGCTATTTGATTTATTTAGAAGGCTCCAGCTGGAAAGGATTTGCCTGGCTATTTGATTTTTGTCTGGGAACAGATGAAGGCTCGAACGGATGTTTTGCCACTCGAGGCAAGGATTTATTTAGAAGGCTCGTCACTCCTCGCACAGAAAGGATTTATCACTCAGCTCAGAAGTAAGTAAGCTGCAGGAAGGATTTATCTCTCAGCTCAGAAGTAAGTTACAGGAAGGATTTATCGCTCAGCATTAAGCTGAAACGGTGTGTGTGTGTATGTACAAATATGGGACTGGTAAAGTTGGTCAAACTGTTTTGTCAATAGCTTCCCTGCTTAAACTGTATGGTCAAAAGGTGTGTGAGTTAGCCTAATGTGAAGTGGATTATCTTATATATATTGATAGGCATTTATATCTATATATTGATGTTTGTGTGTGTATTAAAGACAGAAAGCTGCACAGAGTACGTATACTTAGAAGCAGCTGTATAAAGAGCACTAGCGGTGGGATAACTTCCTGACTGAATCCCAACAACCTGATATCAGTGTCTATGATTTTCAGTTAACTACCAGAAGTTTCCTCTTTCTCACTGTCTCCCACTCTTGAACTGCAGCTTTACAGCTGTTCTGTTTAATACATCCGTTTTATTATTGTATCAATGATTTACAACAGGTTTCATTCATCTCCTTTTTACAGTATTAAGGAAACGATGCTCGGAGTTACCTTTATAGTTGTGATTTGCATGTCTGGTTATGCTCAGACTGTGCGTGCCCATTTTTTAATGATTGTTGCTTTGTTAGTGGCTACAGTGTAAAAAAAAAAAGATTAATTTGATTAATTTGTAAACTGCTGAAAGTATAGCCTTTTTTATAAATAGCATTATCCTCAGCTTCAGTACCCCTTCCTGCTTCTGGTTTACATCTCGTACTGCCACATTGGTTTAACACATGACTTGTTGAAGTGCGCATGCCAAGTCTGTTTTCATTGTGAGACAGTATTGCTTTGTTTAGCAGATACCTATTCATGTTTGTGCATTTTGCTATAAAATGCAAAAATCAAATCCAAATAACCATTGTAGAAGTAAAGCAGTATGCATGCACACAATAGTGTTTATGGTAAATGGGGAAAAATAGCCAGGTAATGGGACATTGGATTGGCTGCGGGGGGACTCTGGTGCCATATTTTGGTTGTCTGTTCTTCGGTTTGCGTTTAAAAGTTGATATCCCAAAATTCCACAGGAGTGGGCGTGGTTACATAATTATGTATGCAGATTTGAGGTTAATCAGCGTACAGATTTGTACCTATTTTTCATAAGCCTTGTCCAGACTTTTGATGTTTTCAGGTTGAGAGGTATGCCCCTGTCCCTCCGTCAGTATAGGTGGATATGCGCAGCACCCGCACCCATCCCCTCATCATCAGGGAGCAGGTCCATAATGCCTACTCAAAGGCAACAAACTGAAGTCCCCATGGAAGCTGATAACATCCCTGTCTGCATCCTACATGAACTTAGGCATGTGCTCCCAGCTCCAATACATACTGTAGTCAAACAAAGCCTGAGCACCATTCACACCTCATCTTCTTGGAAGACGGCCACTGTAAACCCTCTACACAGACGTGAATGATAAATGGAGGATTATGCAATTTAGTGGCCCTCATTGGGGGGAACATGACACATCAGGACCAGGAGTGCAATGCAAGCTCATACTGTGAGATAGCTGACAGGGGTATGATGTGGTCGTAAGTGGTGGCTACTGCTAGTCAGTGTTGATGTGCAAGTTCTGTAAATAATGTTCACAAATGTATAAGGTCCTGTGATGTATTTACCTGTTTATGTCTTCCAGGTGCAATGCATCGCACGAGACAGCCGGCATACACAGAGGCTGAAACTGCTCCGATCATCAACAGCATAATCCAGCACTATGGGGTTATGTTTGGCCGTAGCCAACAATATCTGCAGGAAAGGACTGTCCTGTGGGATGGCCTCATCCACAGGGTAAATGATGTCAGCCTGCATGCATGAAGATACGAGCTGGTCAGGCATCATGCGACTGACCTAATCTGCCATGGCCAGCAAAGGGCTACTGCCGTGACCAGGGACCGCACAGCCATGGGTGGGGGTCCTGCCATGCAGGCCCCACTTACACCCACAGAGAAGCTCCTTGCCCACCACACACCAACATAAAAGTGAAGACACCCACATTGTGGAGGTAGGTGGCACCCAGACAACAGGTGAGTGGCATGTAGGTAAGGCCCCAGTGGACATCAGTTGACTAGTCTATCAGGCATACTGGCATCCGTAGAGTATCTAGACACATATGTCAGGTCAAAATGCAGTTGTCGGTGGGATTTTGTAATGCACAGACATGCACATCTATGGTGAAAGACAGCAAATTTGTAGTATTGGAGCTTGTACTGTAAATGTGCAGAAAAGCTGCATTCATCTTGTGCCAATGTCACATGTGAGTCTGCTGAAAATACCTCTCTCCCACAACTACATAGGTCCATCTGGTCTGGATGTGGGACAGCAGCCTGAAACTGATGACTATGGAATTGTCCTGTTGTGGTTCACCAATACCCAAGGCATGTTAAGGGCACACATTTTACCATGCACACAACTGTCACTCCTAGCCATATTGTGATATTTGCATGTTCACTTGTGGTGGGGTTAATTACATTGCATCACAGTGGTCACCACAGGGGCCTATTTGCAGATGATGTAACATTTCTGTAGCATACCTCACAAACTGTCAGTGCAAGAAATCTGGATAGAGACTGATAAAATGGGGGGAATAACGCCCAAACATAGGCGATATTGTAAATATTACTCTTATACAGTGGATATAAAAAGTGTACACAACCCTGTTAAGATGCCAGGTGTTTGTGATATAAACAAAATGAGATCACAATAAATGATTCCAACCCTTTTCTCACCTTTAATGTGCTCTATAACCTGAACAATTCAATTGAAAAACAAACAAATCTGTTAGGGGACCAAATATGAAGAATAAAAAACTTACAATAAGCTGGATGCATAAGTGTGCACATCCTTAAACTAATACTTTGTTGAAGCACCCTTTGATTTAATTACAGCATGCAGTCTGCTTGGGGACACACCTGCCATCAATTAAAGAGACTCAGAGTAACACCAAATAATGGTCAGCTGTCTTAGTAGGATTTTCCTGACAATTACTAATTTGTCTGGTAAAGCAAAAGCCATGGTTCGCAGAGAGCTTACAAAGCATCAAAGGGATCTCATTGTTGAAAGGGATCAGCAAGGAGTAGGGTACAAAAATATTACCACAGCATTGCATATACAATGGAACACAGTGAAGACAGTCATCAAAAAGTGGAGAAAATATGGGACAACAGTGACGTTGCAAAGAACTGGATGTCCGTCCAAAACTGATGAAAAGACATGACAAAAACTGATCAGGGAGGCTGCCAGGAAGACTAAAGCAACAGTGAAGGAGTTGCAGGAATCTCTGGCAAGTACTGGTTGTGTACGACATGTGACCAAAAGTCCAAAAAATATCCATCACAAGGGAAAGATGAAAATGATTTTTATTGTGAAAAAAGAGACCAAGATCAATACTCAGAAAAACAGTACAGGCATATAGTGACACTTCTGAGGAGGATTCATCCCCTGCCACTGATATAGACTCTCTTTCTACCCAAGAATCTCCAGTAGCTAAAAGGAAACCTCATGTAGACCCTTTAGGCATAAGAAACGCAGGGGGGGTAGGAAACACAGAAAAAACAACACACAGTATTCAACAACTACTAGAGAAGATTGTATAACATTAAACAATGTACATAATATTTCTTCATACCAATTCAATACCATACAAACTCAAGTATTAAACAAGGGTTTAAACTTTGTCCTGACTTTTGTGGTGCCTGAACATGTTTTGGTTAATGAATTAAATGAATTTTGTAGATTACTTAATCTGAAAATATTTTTTTCAGATACAACCAATACTCAAAGATCTACTGGGTTTCATTTCGGGAAATCCAGTTTCCAGCCTCCCATGGATAAGCACGTTCCCATTTTTAAGGAATGTGTTCTGAAAGATTTACATTTCTCTTATGAACATCAGATGATTAGACATAATTTAACTATAACAGAACAACAAGCCCTACTGGACCTTAGTTCTAACCATGATACAGTTATTTTGCCAGCAGATAAGGGAGGTGGCATTGTGGTGATGAACTGGGATATGTACCAGGCGAAGGCTGAAAAACAATTGCCTGATCCTCGCTTCTACATACACATGGTTATGGATCCAACTCTTAATTTCAAAAAAGAAATAGATTATTTTCTAGACCTAGCCACAGAGGAAGGAATAATTAACCATTAATATTAACCAGTACACAGATGTACCAGTACACAGATGTTGTCAAGATATACTGGCATTTATTACAAGATGTCCCTAGCCTTAATGACATAATTGGTGATAGTCCTAGTTTCAGCTTTAGGAACAACAGGTCACTTAAGCAGCATCTCTGTAAGCAGCATCTCTGTAACAGAGAACCACGTAATATTACTTGCATCTCTACCCGTTTGGCTACATTTCCTTGTAGATCTTGTAGTGCTTGCCCTTACATTTATAGTAAAAGTACGTACACTCACCCAACAAGATATTTTAAACTATGTTCTAATCAATATTCAGATTGCAAGACCATTGATGTTGTTTACTAATGTTTTTGTCAGCAATGTCCTGCCTTTTATGTAGGCAAAACCAATAGATTGTTCAAAGACAGAATCTTAGAGCATATTCGTGATAATAGAAATAATAAACAATCTAATGCACTTGCCAATCACGTTATGTTTACAAATCATTCTCATTCTTTTAAATTTTTTGTTTTGCAACATATTTACAGAAGTCTTAGTGGTGGAGACATAAAAAATGTTACAGAGAGTCATGAACAGAAATGGATACTAAAGCTGAATGCTGAAAGGTATCCAGGTCTTAATGGCACTACTTCTTTGATTCCATTTTTAAAAGCTAGACGCCTTAAACACTAACTGTTGATACTGTCCATGTAAAGGATTCATGTGCACATTCTAGATGGAGACACACACATATATATATATATATATATATATATATATATATATATATATATATATGTCCTAGCTTATGTTGGTTTTAGTTTTTCTATTGCATTCTTTATTGTATTTTTATAACAGCGGTATATGCCTTGCAGTTGCTTATTTAAAGTATTTAAAGTATGACATCATTAACTAATTATAATTGATGTGATAATTGGTTTCTTTGTACCTATTTAAGCACTGAAATGTATTTTAGTTTTGTCTAATGAAGCAACTACAGTTGCGAAAGCGCTTACCTTTGTTCATCTGTTTTTATTTTATTAAACGTTATTGTGTGTCACCTTGGTGCATTGTGTTTATATAATTAACCAGAAGACCTGTAGACAACGTAAGGTGTCAGATCCCATACCCCAATATTTATACTTACTTCCAAAGATACACAAACATCCCACTTGTCCTCCGGGATGACCTATTATGTCAGGAAGGGGATCCTTAACTAAACCTTTATCCAGCTTCCTCACTGAATTTTTGCAACCTCTATTACCTATGGTTAGGTCTAGGATAAAAGATACCACACAGCTTCTAAACATTAATCAGGACACACAATTAGAACCAGACTGGTATTTATGTACACTTGATGTCACCGCTCTATATACAAGTATACCACATTGGGTCGGATTACAGGCCATCCGATATTGGCTTGAAAAATCACAACTATACACCCCTAGGTTCAACATACTCCTTATATGTTTAACAGAACATGTGCTGACAAAAAATGTTTTTCATTTCCATGGTAAAGCATATTGGCAGGTTCGTGGCACAGCAATGAGAGCATCCTTTTCTCCTATTTATGCCAATTTGTTTATGAGTTTTTTGGAGGAGCAGTTAATATATGATGATAGTCATAATCTTTTTCTTGACCAACTAGATATCTGGAGATGATATTTGGACGAGTGTTGGATGGTGTGGTGGGTGGGACCAGCTATATGTGTATGAATTAATTCAATATCTTAATGAGAACAAATGGGGTATTCAGTTTACATTACACATTGAGTACCATCAAATTACATTTTTGGATGTTACTATAACCAGACAGAATGCTCATACTTTACAGACACAGGTACATAGGAAATTTCCAGAATACAATACCCTATTACATGGCTCTAGCTATCACCCTCGCCACATCATCAACAACATTCCAAAATCACAGTATCTACGTATTAAACGTATATGTTCCTCTGAACAAACGCTCAAAGCCTGCCAACAAGATCTAACTAACAGGCTGCTTACTAGAGGATACCATGAGGACTGCGTATCTCGAATATTAACTTGGGTGGATCAATTAGATAGAGCCCAAATTTTGGCATACAAAGATAGAACTACTCAGGTTACCACAGATAATTCACAACCCATCAAGCTAGTGACTACATTTAGGGCCAATACTCACAGGTTTAAAAGTATTATTAATAATCATTGGGACATTTTGCTTGCCCATGATCAATTGAATGAACTACTTAATCCCAGGTGTTCATTTTCTTATCGCAGAGGTAGAAACATCAGTTCTTATCTAACTCATTACAAACGCTATAATCCACCTATCACTTTACAGAAAGCTCTATTTGGTGACATGTTATCTGGATGTTTTCCGTTTGGTCATTGTAGTGCTTGTTCACACATATTTCAAACTAAAGAATTTACCAGTTGTAACACATCCAAGATCTACCAAATAAGATGTTTTGGCAATTGCAGTAATGTTTGGATTATTTATTTGGCCACCTGCTTTTACGCTTCATTTTATGTTGGACAAACATCCAGACCCTTCAGACACCAAATTGGTGAACACCTAAGTGAAATTAGAACTAAAAGGATCTCTAACACCCTTTACAAACATACCGTAACACTTTCAACTGCCAAATTTACTTTTACTGTCATAGACAAAATACAAATGAACAGGACATCCAAAGCTGGATGGCACAATATATTAAACAATAAAGAATCTTCTTGGATCATCAGACTAGGTGCCTTATTCAAACCAGGCCTGAATGAGTTAAATACATTTTTGGTTGGGATTAAGTGATTAACTAATGAATCATTCTAATCACGTTATCAAGCCTTTTGGCTGATTTGTGTATATAAGCAGACTTCAGGGTTTGCTCTAATGAACACATTTTGATGCACTGAAGAAGGCTTGAGTTTTAGCCGAAACCGGTTTGCTTGTTGTGGATATTTACTTTATGGGTTTGCCACAATAAACTTCTAAGAATTTTCATCTTTCCCTCATGCTGGATATTTCTTTGACTTTTGATTACAATGGTTTGAGCCGTGCACTTTGTCTTCCCTGCGTATCTTTTGGTTTGGTCTGTGTACTACATGTGACAACAATCTCCCACATTCTCCATATGCCTGGCCTATGGAGTAGGGTTAGAAGATGGAAGCCTTTTCTCACACAGAAAAACATCCAGTCCTGGCTACAATTTGCAAAACAATACATCAAGTCTCTCAAAAACATGTTGGAAAATGTGTTATGGTATAATGAGACTGAGGTTGAACATTTTGGCCACAGTTCCAAAAGGTACGTTTGGTGCACAAACAACACTTTGCATCACCAAAAGAACACCATCCCCATGGTAAAGCATGGTGTTGGCAGTGTCTTTCTTTGTGGTTGCTGTTCATAACCTGGAACTGGGGCTTAGTCAAGGTGGAAGGAATTACGAACAGTTCCAAATACCAGTCACTTTTGGCCCAAAACCTTCAGGTGTCTGCCAGAATGCTGTAGATGAAGAGGATTTTCACCTTTCAACATGATAATGATTCGAAGCATACATCCAAATCAACAAAAGAATGGCTTCACCAGAACACAATTAAGGCTATGGATTGGTCCAGTCAGAGCCCACATTTAACTCCGATAGAAAATCTGTGGTATGACCTGAAGAGGGCTGTGCACAAGAGATACCCTCGCAATCTGAAAGAGTTGGAGGGTTTGCAAGGAAGAGCATGCAGATATTTCCAAGTCAAAATGTGACATGCTGATAGACTCCTTCCCAAGAAAACTGAATGCTGTAGTTAAATAAAAAGGTGCTTCAACGAAGTATCAGTTTAAGGGTGTGCACACTTATGCAACCAGCCTATTGTACATATTTCATTTATTATATTTTATGCCTAACACATTTGTTTGTTTATCAATTGGATTGCACAGGTTATATGTCACATTAAAGGTGGGTAATGTTTTGAAATGATTTATTATGGTCTAATTTTATATATTACAAAAACCTGGCATGTTAACAGGGGTGTGTACACTTATTAAAGCCACTGCAAGCTTAGAAAGTTGTTGGTGTAACATGATTTGCTTTAACATACATTTACTGCAAGTTTTGAAGTCTGAAACTCAAATGTATGTCACTAATTAGTGATGTCAATCTTCAAATCAGCCCAGTAATGTGTCAGACAAACACAGGATTTATGAGGAAAAGAGCAAAAATATGAGCCAGACATCTAGACATTCTGTGAAAATCTGTACGGTTGTGAGGCTTGTTCTGTAGGAGTTGCCACTGTGCTATTCAGGTGAACAGCAATAATGTATACATGGGTGCAGTGTGTGCTAGGTGAAGGCCCATCACCTACTAACACTACTCACATATCCCAGAGGTGTATATTAGTAGTAACATGGAGTGGAAATGGCTGCATTGCATGATGTTGAGGGCCTGACCAGAGTGTGCATGTTGTGGCCTGACTGTGTGTCGTGCATGTCACCATTTGGATATTGTGAGGTCCATGTAAAGCCTTTGTGCCATCTCACCTGTATATGTCTGTGTGTGTGCATTCATGTGTGTGTGTGTGTGTGTGTGTGTGTGTGTGTGTGTGTGTGTGTGTGTGTGTGTGTGTTTGTGTGTGCTTGTGTGCGTGTGTGTGTGTGTTTGTGTGTACCGGCCAGCCTTATAGTGCAGGTATTAATTTACATATGTTGTCTTCCCCTCACAAGTGGCAATGGGGGTCATGGTCCCTCCTGCTCAGAACCTGATA
Organism: Protopterus annectens; assembly: GCF_019279795.1. NCBI lineage: Eukaryota > Metazoa > Chordata > Ceratodontiformes > Protopteridae > Protopterus > Protopterus annectens. The sequence continues at coordinate 586,970,286 of NC_056732.1, forward strand.
TCAGTGTCTCTGCAGACTCTGACAGTGATGGTGGTCAGAGTGAGCCACAGGTGGGGTTGTCAGGGGATGAATCTGTGCCATCGGTTGGCATCCCACTGTTGACTACAATGTCCCTGCACACAGTCACAATGCCCATATATACCCTGTCCCCAGCAGACACAGATAATGGACAGTTGGTGGGTGGTGGCATGTAACAGGCTAGTGTGGTGTCTATGGCAAGTCTGAGTGTAGACACTATCCATAGTCAGAGTGCAGGTGAGTTCCCACACTGGCGGATGGACAGCGGTGCTCGAAGGAGAACCGCTGCCTGTCAAGCCCCTGTTGCAAGTGCCACAGCAGGTGTCACCAGACACATGTTTCAGGCCGTCATGGAAGAGCAGGCATGTACTGATTGCAGCACCAGACTAATACTCAGGGTTTTGGACATACATCTTCCTGGTAACCATGGTGAACTACATGACCTTGTTGAGGCCATACATGACAATAATGAGGTCATGAATAGACAGTGGGGTGACACCTTGGCACTCCTCAACCATGGAATATCTGTGCTGGAGCATGTGGTGAGAGATGGGTACCAGCCACCTGGATGTAGGCCAGTACCATGATCAGCTGTGGGTTTAAGAGGCCATGCATCTTCACACTCCTGTAGTGACAGTACCTCCAGCACTACCAAAGGGGGGGTGCTGTCCACACCACAATGCAGCAGGCCCTGGGCAAGTGTTCCTGGCTGGTCCTGTCAGGGACACAGATCCAGCAAACAGCAGTCTCCATCAGGGAATAGTACTGGATCTGGCCTTGGACCTGGTGGTGCGAGTGAGAGCCCTGGCAAGACCAGTTCCCATGTCCATTGCCAGAGATGGTGAACTGTACACCCTGCCATTACAGTCCACAGCTGTCCAACATACTCCTGTGTAGGGTGGCCACATGGTGTAACTGTGTGCATACAAATACACACACATCACTATCACAGACAAGTCACCTCCAGACATGCACAGCACCTCTGCACGGCTCATTTATAGAACACCCCACCAAACACACACACATAATGTCAACTGCATAGCCCAGCCTAGGCCTCTGGCAAACCTTCAGCACACCCTGTACATATGATGATATCTTTTTCACATCCCCGTCATTCATACCATCGATGCATGGACATGCTAATATGGGTCTGATGCACAGAGTGAATATGGTACATTGTAGCTATGTAAGGCTGTGTTAGGTGCTGTCTGCTTGCATTTGTTCTGGGTACACATCAAAGTGTATGTACCTTACTAGCCATGATGCATTATTGGTGTTAGTACTGCTGACTGAATGTAGTCTGACATGCTGTATTCTGTTTGTGTCCCAGGTATCTGTGTATCCGCAGGCTGTGGCCCTTAAGACATTACTAATGTGTAGTATGGCAGAGTGGCAACACATCGACCATTTCATAGCCAAGGTGTAGCTGTATATGTACACATTTACCAGGTGTGTATACATGTAACAGTGTGTGAGGGACACTGTTGGCAGACAGTGTGACCTTACATACATACTCCTTGTCACACACACCTAGCCTTCATACATGTCACCTCAGTGTTGTGTAGTACCACAGGCTCATACATACAGAGGAGGTTACCAGAGTACTGGCACTAGGTCCCTCACAAGCCTAGCCATGACCCTAACCCCAACAGATCCACCTGTCATGTGAGCACACAGTAGTCACAGGGTATTCTCATGTCTACATATTGCACACACATATAGCAACATGCAATGTGTGTGTGACATTATCAATTGTTGAGTGTGGGCCACACCTTATGGTAATGTGACAGTTGACAGTACATAGCATGCCCACGGCAAGTGCAACACACAAAATGCCCTCTGGTATGCTAGTATAGTATGAAACCTTCTTTGTGTGACATTACCTTTGCTTACAGTATTCCTCATGACATTAAGGTGCTTCTGATGTGCAATCACTTTGCTATGCAATCAGTACAGAACTGTATGACATGTGTCTTGTCCCACAGTTCTGAGACCTCTTTTAACTTTGTCAGTTGTCAGCACAGGTTACACCTTGCCAAACATGGACTGAAACCTGCAGGATGGTTCAGACATACCCCTCAACTGTAGAGTTTATGCAGATTGTCCAGTTGCATGCCACATATCAGTAGTCTATTTCTTTATACACCTGTGTCTGTCTGTCAAATTGTTTCCAAACCATTGCAGGCTGCAGCCATAACATAATGGCAGACATTATGAGTTGCACACTTCATACCATTCAGACCATCTATGCTAATGCAAACCCTGTTATGCTATCACTGTCATATGTTTGCAGGAGCACTATTTGACAGGTGTCCCTATTATGTGTCCTTTGTCACCCTATTATATATAGCTTTGTAAACAGTCCTTGGTCCAACAGCTTGGGAGGTATGGGTACAGATGGTGGTCATACCTCTGACCTCTGCATGTGTGTGCAGGTTGTCCTGATCTCTGACACATGATTTATTCACACTGGTCCATGTACATGTGGTTGTCTGGCCTACATCTGGTAAAATCATGACAGCCTGACATTGTAGGTTAATGACAGCTGTCATGTAAAAACACATACCCTTCAGAAGGTGCATTCAATTGCATGAGCTGTTCCGTTATCTAGTTCCCATGTGTGTCACAGCAATATATGACAGGTGTGCCCAATGTTTGCTATTTGCCCCAGCTTCACATATGGCGTTCACCTGATGTCTGTCTGTAGACTGCTGCAAGGTGGTGTGATACAGTGATAGAGTTACTGACTGTCTATCGGCATTATGTTTCAGACAGGTACGAGGTCTGTTGCTGCCATGTCTGTCACAGCAGTGACTGTGACAGTTTGGCAATGTGGCTCAAAAATGCCCATTGTTAGGGGTCAGAGATAATATATTGGTTGCAAACATCTGGATATTCCATATACATATGTACCGATGGCTGGTATGGCCTGTACAGTTTAACATGCTGCATGTACAGCAGATGCCATTATATGGCTCTGCAAGGTGATGTCATGGAGAGGGAGTCACAGGCCTTAAAATGGTATAACCAACACACATAGGGAACATGCTTCTCATACACACATGCACAGTTGCCAGTATTGAGTTTAGAACCCCTACCTATCTAGTTATTGTTACTATGGTGTTATGCAGTTATCACATGTGCCACAAAGCTTATAGGATGAAGAGTGTCCCAAGGTATTTCTAAGGTGAATAACATCACCAGTCCTTGTAAAGTATGGCAATGTGCAGTCTACTGGAAGGGTAAGGTCTCAGAATACTGTATCCTACAAATATACACACTTACAAACACTTAACACCCACACATATACACACACTCACATTTGCCAGGACTGAGATTAGAACCTCTACCATTTCTAGTTATTGGCACAATGGCGTTATGCAGTTATAACATGCACCACAGAGCTTATAGGGTGAAGAGTGTCCCAAGGTACCTGTAAAATGAATAACATCACCAACCCTTGTAAAGTATGGCAGTGGGAGGTGTACTGGGTGAGTAAGGCATCAAAACACTTTCATCTATGAGTATACACACTTACAAACATGAATATACACAGTAATTCACACACACACATCTTTACCAGAACTGAGAATAGTATCCCT